>NC_056725.1:1551192635-1551227816 GCF_019279795.1 Protopterus annectens | reverse complement strand
AAGGATTTTTACTGTTGCATTTTAGATGTCTGATTTTAAATTTCTTGTATTGGTTAATTGATTGTGATTAATTAACAGCAAGTAAGGTTATATAAGGGGAATTTAATTATGTTGCAAGATGTCTGATGAAGGAAAGGTACTACCCTTTCCGAAAGCACTAATTAATTAAACTTGCTTCTTGTTTTTAAGCGATCTCCAGTTTATTGTGCCGCCACTTTCTCGTTGGTTTTACAGTTTTGGAGTTTGTTTGTGGTTTTAGTCCCATGGAAAACAATGTTTTTACAGTCACACATGCCTACATAGCCATGTTATGCAGGCCTCCAACCATCTTCTCCCAAACATACAATGATGATCATAGGATCATAGGAAGTTTCTAGGCCCTATGGCCCTTACAAGCCTAGCCAAGTTCTACTGTTATTTCCACAATCAGCATCAATTGTCCTTGTCCAACAGGGACTCAGGTAAACCCCCCAGGGTGAATTTATGGTTACTCATCTGATCGTCCATATTTCATTTGAAGAGGGCCAATGAGGTGCTCTGTTTGACATGAAGTAGGAGTCCATTCAACAGATGTGGCAACCTCTGGGAGACAAATCTGTCCCTCCAGCAGGTTCACATACCAGGTTAAGGTCTTTAGAGTGAGTAACCCATGTACCATTTGACTTGCAAATATCCAGCATTTCCAATAAAGCAAAATCAAGGGCTGCCTTATATGCAAGGCATAGATCACTTCTGAGTAGTCTGTCTGAAACAGAATAATGTGACAGTGATTTCAGATGATCCACATAGGACAGATGCTGAAGAGGAACCACTGTATTCTCTCCAATTGCTGCAGGTGTTTTGAAAGGTACATACCAAAAGGAACATTGTACTCAATTATTGGCCTGATCAGGGAAGAATACAGAGAAGTTATAACTTCTTTTTTTCTGGATGCAATGCCCTAACTTATAAGATGAGCAATATAGAATGCCCTTCATACCACTGAGGAGATATGGTGATCAAAGGTAAGGCTGCTGTAAACCTGTGTGCCTGGGTCTCTCAACACTGAGTGTGTACTTATGGTTTTGTTATTGATGTGGTAGTTAGTAGGAATATTGCACTTACTGAAAGGGATGATAATACATTTTTTACATTGAGTTTAAGGCCTTCACTTTGGCACCAATCATTTGTTTGTGTAAGACCCTCTTCTAGGATGTTGACATTATTTGGAGATCTTATGTCTGCGCCCAGTTTGCAGTCATCAGGAAACTTTGTCAGCCACAGACCTTTAGTTTTAGCTTGTACTTCAGAGAAATAGATTCCAAACAGTAGAGGTCCAAGCACGGGAACACCACTGGTTACAGGTCTGCAGTTGGAAGTGGATTTCCCTATTTTGACTATATGGGTTCCATCAGTGAGCCAGTTAGCAGGCCATGTAACAATATAGTGGTTGATACCTAGCTGGGTGAGTTTGTCAATGATGCCTAATTGGGGATAGTGTCAAAAGCCTTGGCTAAATCTAGGTAGGCTGTGTGCATGTATTTCCCTTTGTCCAGGGCCTTGGTGACTGTCTCAAAGAAGTCCATCAGGTTTAGCAGGCATGATCTCCCTTTGACAAATCCAAACTGAGTAGGGTCAAGTATTTGGAGATTGCCTATATCTTTGTTGATAAGGTCCATGATGATTCACTCCATGGCCTTGCAGATAAGGCTAGTCAGGCTAATAGGTCTATAGTTCCCAGGGTCAGTGGGAGTACAACTTTTGTGCAAGGGGATAATGGTGGCCATTTTCCATTCAGCTGGGATAAAGCCGATGCTTAGACTATGACTGAAAAGAGTACTCAGTGGTATTACTAGTTCTTGATTGAGTCCATGTAGGATGCAACCGAGGATGTTATCAGGTCCCATAAATGCTGTGTTTTGGCCTTAGAGGGGGCATTTATGACCTGCCCTGTAGAGATACAAGGTAGATGACAGGTGTTAATGATGTCATGGAGTACACGTGGTGGGAAGAGGGGAGTGAAGTTTTCTTAGAACATGCTGGCTAACAGGTTAGCTATTTTTACAGGCTCAGTATATGTGGTATTATTAACGACCAGTTCGGCACAAATCTGGGCCTTTCCTTTTAGGTGATAGATGTAGCTAAAGAATGCCTTATGGTTATCCTTAGTAGAGGAAGCTAATTTGGATTCATAGATTGCTTTGGAGAACTTCACAGGAAGTCTTATTTGCTTGTTTAAGCTGACAAGGGAATGTTTTCAGTTTAGGGCTCACTCCCTCTTACTCTTAGATAGCAATTTCTTCCTCTTATTGTAAAGCCTGTTAATGGCAATTGTCCACCAGACAGATTTGCTCTTCCTTGATGTAATCCACAATAACTTATCCAGTAACAGTTTCAAAATCAGTCTTGTTCTGTAGCACTTGCATTAAGTGCTGTATTTTCTAGCTTGTGTAACCTAGTTTGGTAGGGGTTTTAATCTCACTGCAGTCAACTGGTGCATGTTTGTAGTTAGAAGAGCATGACTCTGTATCCTAACAGTACTTTTTAGTCATACATGCTTACACAGCCATTTCATTCATGCCTCCCAAAATCTTCTCCCAAACATACACTGCTGATATCATCAGCTATGAAGTGTTGTCAGACACTATGGAAGCCAGCCTTGTGCTGTGGTGGTTGTGTTAATTACTGTGTTCTGTAGTTAGTTAGGGATTCTAGTCTCACTGCAGTTGTGTGTGTGTGCGTGTGTGTTCAATTAGTTCACATTCTGGGGACCATTTTAGAATAGCACATGAGACAATCCTACTATAATTTTTGTATCACCAGACATTGCTAATGTCAACAGCTGTAAAGTGTTGTCTGACACTACAAATGCCAGACTTGTGCTGTGGTGCTTTTGTTAAGTATTGTGCTTTGTAGATAGTTAGGTAGGAGTTCTAATTTCACTACTGTCAGCTGGTGCTTGTTTGTGTTCATTCAACAATTAGTTTGATGACAATTTTAGAACAGCATGTGAGTCTACAGCTTTGTCAGACACTCCTCCAAACATATTCCTGTTAACATACACAGATCATGTCATCCTCTATAAAGTGCACTGTGACAATATTTTAAGTCAATGAGTGCTGTGAGCCTATTTTCATAGCGCAGTTTTATTATTTTTAATTAATGAAACTAAATTCCCTTTTCTGCTAACAGTTTTTGAAAAAGCATTCTCAAGGATTTAATTACAAGGGTTACAACTCAGCACTAAGTAACAGGAGAGAGACCAGAGGTTATTTGCCTAGTGCAACATTATTGTATTCATGTCAAATTGAATTGTTAACTTGGTGATACTCAGGGAACCACCTGAGAAACCTCTATTTGCCTGCCATAACCTTCAATTGATCTATAGTTCTAGGGCTTAAAAACGGATTAATGCTGTAGCCCACTTGGTGCACAAAATTTAAAACACAAATGCTGTTTCAGTCACAGGTTTAACTGCCACAGGATAGCACAGTGTTTGCACAGTACCTTTTTTGCTTCCTTGCCCTTGTTAACCTAGTAGTACGTAATGGTACCTGGTGATTAATTGAGGTTTATTGTTGTTTTTAACTACTGCTATGTGCTCTTTTTATGTCTTGCTGTAAACCTAATGTAAACCTGGAATAAGTTACTATAATAAGAGCTGTGCTCACTGAACTGCTATTGGCTAATATTACCTTGTATCTGAAATTCTCGGGAAGTGCGCTATTTTTATATGGTGAACTCTGAAATAATATTGTTTGATGGCTGCATTAGCTTTGCCTTTAAGATACTAACATGTGTTATTCAGATTTGTCTTATTGCAACTTTTATATTCACTGCCTGACTCACTGTTTACAGCTTCTTTCCTAACAATGAGACTTATCTAGTTAGTATATCTCTGCCTTCACTGCTTTCTTACCAATTGAATGTATATATGTTTTCCTGCTTATCTGAAATTACCTGTACCCTTAATGCTAAGTTACTATTTGTCTATATTACATATTTTTCTTTCTTTCCCCTATATTCTACCCAGCTCTCCAGCCTGCGTATCCTGTTCTAAGAATTAAGAACCTACCCCACCTTACCTGCTGTGTTTCCCTTAAACCAAGGACTACTGACATAAAATCTCCACACTCGCACCATTTCAAGGAAAAAGAAAGATTGCGGTCTCCTATAGCTGATAGTAAAGCCTAACTTTGTCAATAGTACTTTATAAAGGCTTACAACATGCTTCCCAGCCAGGTCAGCCAGCAGCAATATCCTTTCTGTACTATGTAACCTACATACCTCTCATTCTTTTCCCTTATTGTTCTCTCCTCTGTACCTCTTACAGCTCCTACTGCATTCCTAGTCCAGCTACCCCCTTTAGGAACTACTGGCACACATATCCTCAACCAATAGGTGGCACCACTGTCTACCTTTTCTTTTTTACCTATGTCTACCCCCCCTCATTTTTGGTTCTACTTAACAGCCTTTTTTTCCCCTATTCTTGCTCTTCATTCTATCCCACTCTAACCTCCTTCTTTCTCTATAGCTACCAAGGTTTTTTTCCTACTTTCTATTACTGAGTTACTATCCCCCTTACTCATCCCCTCCTTACTTACCTTCAGCAGTCAGCATTTCACAGATTGTTTCTCTAGACCTTCATCCCTCACTTGTCTCTTCCCGCTCTGTTTGCCCTGTGGGCTCCCTCCACTCCCCTACCCTACACCCAAATCTCACCAACCCCCAGTGCACCTGACCTTATACTTCCCTAGCCACACCCCCAACCCTCAGCAACCAATCAACCACCTTCATCGCTCTTATCACTTAACAAATTTTGCCTTCTTTTGTTAACCCAATCTGTTTTTACAGTTAACTATCCCTCTCTCTGTCCCACCAGGCAACTGGTCTTCAGTTCTGCCAATTATCTTAATCTCCTCATTTCCCTTTACTCCTCACTATGTATAGCCACTGCTGGTCAACACACCTGAACATCCTTCGCCTATCCATTGGGCTAACCTTTCTATTGATATCCCATGTCCTAACTTGTTATGAATCCCTAACCTTTGCTAAATTTCAACACCCCCTAAAACAAACAAGCCCACTCACTCTTATAACCTCTCTAACACAAAGCAACATAACATCTTCTTCATCCTACCTTCTACCACAGTTTCATAGACTAACCCATATTAAATACCACCAATTGACATTCCAAGATGGCTGCCGACTAGTCTAGTCCTTACTCTCTGAGCTCCTCACAGCTATTTAACTTTTGTTTTTTTTTACAACTTTACATCAACCTTTTTCCTCAAATTTTTATACTAAAAGATTTTATAAATCTTTTTCTACACATTTGGATTATTTTTTCTTCTGGAATTATTATCCTGGGATTTATTTTACCTCAGAACATTCTTGGTCTCTCTGCTGCTGGGACTCCTACTGCTCCAGTCTGTTCCTGGTTCCTGGTATCCTGTTAACTGCACTCCATTTCTGGGCATGGCTACAAAATCTGACTCCATGGAGACTCAGCCTACAAAGGCCAAATATACTTCAATGCTCTCTCCTGAAAAGATTCAGGTTCAAAAGACTGAAATCATCTAGACAACCTACAGAAACTTTTAATGTAAGTAATAAAGATTTAAATGGCTCAAATTTCCTTTTAGAAGAACTAAAATAGCATTAAAACCAATCCAAAGTGCTATACAAAACTTTTCAGAACAGTTTACAGACTTTAGTAAATCTTTAAAGCAAATAAACGATAGTATTGTTACTATTGAAAATAAAATCTTAGCTTTGGAGGTTAAAACAGACTTATTGGAAAGTGACTTTAAATCTAGAGATAAAACTGTTTCAGATTTACAAGCTAAAATATTGGATCTGGAAGCCAGGAGTCGAAGAAATAACATCATTATTCGTGGTTTACCTGAATCTTATGACAATAAAAACTTGTTATCTGTGACCAAAAATATCTTTGAAACACTGTTAAATTGTGAAGCTTCTTCAAAATCTATAATTGTAGAGAGCACACAGAGCACTGCGTACAAAGCAAGATTCTTCCACACCAAGGTTAATTTATACTAAGTTACTAAACTTTCAAGACACTTTCCAGATCCTAGAAACTGCTAAAACAAAGAAACAATTCATATGGAAGTCTCACAAACTATCATTTTCCCAAGATCTTCCTACACAGATCAAATTAAATAGACAAAAACTAGCCCCCTATTGTGCTGACTTGATAAAAAGAGGGATTAGATTTCGAATGGCATATCCTAATACCTTGTCTTTCACAGCTAATGACAAAAGATTTGTATGTTCAGATCCTAAAGATGCAAAAGACATTTTCTTAAAACATTTAAAAAGCTTCCTGACACTGTATCTTAATATTCTACTGTTAAAGAACTACAATAAGGTTTGATCTTTTCTTTTCTTTAATATGACAGTATTTGTGTTACATGATTTGTAATTCTGGTGTGACATAATTATATTACCTTAAGAACTTGTCATGTAATTTACACATGATGGATTTGGTGTGACAGTGTGCAGTGACAGGATATATGCTTGTTAGATTTGTGTGGATTAATAGAAGCATTTAAATTCCTGTTTTTACTTTTTTCTCTTTCTCTCACATATGCTTGCTGTGTAAATAGATAATATGTTAATTTTACTACAAGCTTTGGAGTTACAGCCTTCTGTGTAAGCTAAATGATTTTTGGAGGAAAAACATTCCATCTCAACATTCTAGCAAGAAAATCTTCCCCTCAGAGTTCCAGCTGATGCTCTGCATGAACATGCACACACTACAGTCTCTCTGAGATGGATGGTGATGTCATCATTTGTGAGGAAAGAAGGACAGTTTCAAATACACAAGTCTGCTTGTTTTCAACAAGTATTCAATAGCACTAACTTTTTAATAGACCTGGCTATTATTTAAAGTGTTTTCTCTTCATAAATGAAGGTTGCTTTTTAAATTTAAACAGATTCATGTCACATAATATATTCAGTGACTTTTAGTGTGTCTGCATGACTTCAAAGCAAGCTGCTACTTTCATAAAGCAGAGTGAAAATGTTTCTGGAAACAAATGAACAGGTTAGTTTTATATATTAAAATTCTAAAGGATGTGTAAAGAAATGAACATATTTTCCTATTCAGAATATTTTTCATACAATATTTTATATTATACTGAAGTGTTTAATTTGACAAATGTTACAAGGTATACCTGTTCATATGAAAGTTTCATGTTCTTTCTATTCTCTGCTCTCTCTCTTCTCAGAGGCTGGATGTGATATTTATGATTAGTAGTTTATGTTTAAGAAAGCCTTTACTTATTTGAAAGGTTTGAAATAACTATCTTTAATATGATTAGCTGAATCTACATGTATATATTTAAGCCCTTAGATTTACTGCATTTAGCTTGCTTGTTTCTGTTTTAATTAGATTTTCAAAATGTTTACTTTAAAAGCCTTGTCTTTTCATGCTGTTTTGCTATGTTACATCTATAGCTTAGAAGAATAGTATGGCTATATAACCTAACAGAGTCATTAGTAAAATATTCAAAAGTAGATTTAAAATTATATGTATGCACATTGTTGTACATTCAGTCCAATATATATGATGCTGTTTAAGTTACTATTTAATAATATAATTATACTTTATTCATGTATATTAACTAGTGTTAAAACCTTACAGCTTATAATATTTCATTTTGAATAGTTCCTGTACTATTATTATCTAGTTAATAGATGCATCTCCAGACTGAATTGTTTTCATTTTGAGATATGGTTGCTTGGTAGTTGTTTTTGCTTTATTTGAACTATAACTAAATACTCATTCTACAGGTATTAGTGCTTTTATCATACTAATGGTCATGTTGATTACTGAAATTATCACTAAAGTACTAAAGAAGGTTCAGTAGATAGTGCATGACTATTATCTTTAGTTCAGTAATGCTATGCTTATTTACTTATATTATAATGTTACCAGTTGGTTTTGTTATACTTATATATGTTATCTTACATATCTTTCAGTTTTAACTGTATTACTTCTTATGATAGAGTGTTCTAGTTAAGCAGAGTGTGATTTATTTATTATTTACTTGTTTCTCTTTCTCTTGAAATACTTGAGGAAATACATTTAATCACTATAAATTTCAATTTAAGGATAGGAGCTTTAGATTAGTATTAGAAGTAGGGATTAAGCATGTTGGACGTCTTGAAATTAGTTAATTTTGTATATATTTTTAGTAGTATTACTCGGACTTTATGTTATGTTAGGCTTCCTTTGAGTAATTTGTATTCTAACTTGAGGTTATTATTATCTATAATTACAATGTTTTTCATGTTCTTCTGCTCTTCCTTTATCACAGGGGATTGGTGGGTAGGCACTAGGGTTAGGATAAAGGTTATTATTATACATTTCATGGTTCTTAAAAAACTTTTTCTTTTTTTTCAACAAATGTTATTTGATGACTTGCTTGAATACTTAAAGACTGTTTTTCTTTTTATTTTTTCTTCTTCTTTTTAATGTTGTGTTGGATTTGCACCTTGAGTTCACTTTTATAGCATCAGTAATGATTATACTTGTAGAATATGCCTGTTGACATAATTTTAGATTCTTGGAATGTTAGAGGCATTCAAGATAAAGCGAAAAAGTCACTATTATTTCATATGATCTTTAAATCACAGGCTAACATTTGTTTTATTCAAGAGACCCATATTTCACGTATTGATTGGAATAAAGAGTTAAAAAAATGGATCAAAAGATTATAGCTTCAGGTGACTCATCTAACTCCAGAGGTGTAGCTATAATCATTAAATAAAATTCATTGGGAATATTATTGATGAGAAATTTGATGATGAGGGAGGTGGTGCTTATTTACTGCTTCTATTGCTGGTTTGGACAAACCCTTATTAATTTTAAATCTATATGGCCCATGTAATTCACAACATTTGTTCATTTTAAAATTTACAATATTCTTGCATCCTATAAGGATCATCATATTATAGTGGGTGGTGACTGGAATGCAGTTATAAACCCTGTAATTGATCGTTCCGCTCCACTGTCACCTATAATCTTCAATCTACTCTGGCTATAAATGATTTGATGACAGAATATAATTTAATAGATCCCCTCCGCACTGTTAAAATATAAACAAGAATGATATATATACTTATTATTCTAAGTGCTATCATTCGTGGTCCAGATTAGACTTCTTTCTAATTTCAGATTATATTTCAAAATATATTGTGGACTTTACTACAGAACCCAGATTCTTTTCGGATCACTCAAGAATTTCACTAAAATTGAACATAAAACCCAATATCAAAAATAAAACTATGTTTAATAAGTGGACCTTAAATAATAACTTATTGTCAAATGAAGATATTTGCAAACAAGCTTCAGAAATCCTAAATGAAATGGTGAATAGTCTTGAATCATCAGACATTCCTTATGACATACAATGGGCTGCATGTACAGCAAGATTAAGAGGTTTATTTATTAGTAAAGCTGATTTTTTCAAAAAACAATACTTTAAGAAAGAGGAATTCTTAAAATCTAGAATTTCTTCGTTGGAAAATCATCTTAGTCTGAACTATGATGCTACTTTAGAAAAACAAATTTTTGATTGTCAGAAAGATTTAATTCTGCTTCACCAAAATAACCTCTCCTTAGCTGAACAAAAGCTACTTGCTTCATATTCAGAGTGGGCCCAGGTTCCATCTAAATTGTTAGTGAGAATTATTAAAGTTAACTTCAGAAATCCAAATATTACATCTTTATCTTATAATAACAGATTATATAATACTGATGAAGAGATTATTCAACTTTTCACCTCTCTTTACACTGAGTTATATTCAGGTTCTTCTAATTCTGTTAAAGATAATCACTCAAAACTCTTTTAGACTCTTTGCAGTTCCCTAAACTTAATGATAATCAGCAAAACTACTTTCTACCCTATATCGGTACAAGAAATCTCGGATTCAATAGATAATCTTAAATTGGGTAAATCTCCGGGACCTGATGGTTTTACTCCAGAATTTTTCAAAACTTTCAAATTGGTAGTTCTTCCCTTTCTATTTAAAGTTTACAATCATATAAGAGTTAATGATATCTCAGATATTCATTGGAACACATCCAAAACCATTCTAATTCTAAAAATAATAAAGATAAATCTGACCCAGAAAATTATAGCCCCATTTCTTAAATTAACGTGGATATTAAGTTTCTGTCATCTATTCTGGCTAACAGATTGAAGCGGGTTTTACCCTCAATTATCTCGTCAGATCAATCAGGTTTTATGTCTCAGAGACATGCTTGGGATAATACTCTATCTTTAGAGACTATACTTCATCTCATTAAGAAAATCCAAACCCTATATATGCTTTGATTATAGATGCATCAAATGCCTTTGACAGAGTATGTTGGAACTTTCTATTTCAAACTATGTTATGTTTTAATATTCCCTTATTCTTTATAAATTTTTAAAAGTTTTATACAAGAATATGTTTACTAGACTATACATTAATGGTCAATTTTCTGCTCCGATAAAGATCACTAAAGGAACAAGACAGGGTTGTCCATTGTCCCCTTTTCTTTTCAACATTTACTTAGAACCTTTGCTATTGTTTATTACTCAAAATACTTTTCATAACATCCCTAGAATTCTTAATACTAATATTCATTTCTCTGCTTTTGCGGATGATTTAGTAATCTACTTTCAAACTCCATTATCTGATTACAGAAAATAATGAATTCTATTGATTATTTTTCTTTGGTTTCCAACTATCTTTTAAATTCTACAAAAACTCATATTTTTCCCTTAAATCGTTTAGCACACAATTTTTTTTGTTTCCAGACGATCATTTTCAGTTTACTTATAATATAAAATATTTAGGAATCAATTTAGAACACAATAATAAATCTTCCTTTCAAAATAATATTAATAAATTATGGAACTCTATATTGTCTGATATGGACAGATGGAAGCATCTAAACCTTTCATTTCTTTCAAGGGTGGCCATTATTAAAATGAATATTCTGCCTACATTTCTTTACCAATTCTCATCATCTGATCAGATAATTTCATAAAATTTTTGAGTCTGTAAATAAAGCTTTGGCAAAATTCATATGGTTCCCTAAATCTGTTAGAATTTCCTATTCTAGATTGGCATTTTCGAAGGACAAGGGAGGTTTGGGTTTACCTAATCTTTATCTCTATTATTTGATTGTCTCATCCAATAAACTTCTTACTATCTCTAAATTCAATAACACTTCTTATCCAAATCACTCTTTATGGATAAAATTATGGTATAATTATGTCATTTCTAATCATTTAAATCCTGAAGCTATTCCCTTTATCTCTCTGGATAGTTTATTTATTAAAAATATATCTACAGTATTTAAACAAAAGATTAGAGATTTCCAAACCTTACTCAAAATGTGTAAACTAGAAAAGATCTCGCACCATGTTCAGCCAATTCATCTAAACCCAAATATATTATTGGACAATAAACTTTTGAACTTAACAAGCTATCCTTTAATTAAAAATCTAAAAGTAGGAGATGTTTTGAAATATCTTGACTTGCCTTTATCTGACTGGCGTAAGTTATTGAAAGTAAACTGAATTACTCACCAATTCTTACACAACTAAGAGCAATAATTAAAACAAATTTGTATCTCTGGTCCCCATAGACTCACAATTGAAAAACCTTAACACGATTATCAAAATACTTTCATCATCTGATAAAATGCTCTCAAACTCATATAAATTAATTAATTCTTTAATGATGGACCACAACTGTCTTTTATCTAATGTTTGGTTGAATTATAATTCCCAATTGTCAGAATCTCAGAAAGTCCTGGCTATTAGACACACTAAGGAATTTATCCCTTTTAAAAATTAGCATACACACAATTAATGATTAATAATGATGCCTACTTTACCCCAATCAAATTAAACAAATTTAACCCAAATAAGTCCCCTTCGTGTTCATGCTGTTCTCATCCCCAAGCAGACCTCCTTCATATTCTATGGTATTGTCATTTTTCTCACAGATTGTGGACATCTTTGAAAGTCAGACTGCAGAAAATGGGATATCAAAAATCCACGTTGGCGTGGGAATTTGCTATTCTACATATTCCATTGATTCATCTTTCAAAAGTTGATATTCATGTTATCATTTTTATTTGCTCATTACTAAAACTTTATATAATACAAAATTGGATTGATCGTTCTAAATTAAAATGGGTTACTTTCCAGAAAATGGCTTTTAAATTTATTGATGCTCAAAGATACTTAGGTGGAAGTCCAAAAAAAAAGCTATTAGAAAGGTTGTGTTAGAAAAGGTTCTAAACATATTAAATAGTTAATGCTAAATATTTTTTTTTTTTCTCTCTCTCAGGTTGCCTAACTTGTATATAGTGTACATATGGTGTATGTTTTATTTCTAAATAACTTATCAAAATCTCATGAAGGTTGTTATCACTAGATGAATTGTTATATGTTCATTTATGCCTTCTTGTTATGTATAATCTTTTAATTGTCTTGCTATTCATATAATTAATAAAACATTTTTTGAGAAAAAAAAAAATACCACCAATTGAGAAAAGCAGACCTCTGTAGACTTATCAAACTATCATTTAAACCTCATAATTGTTTACTGCTACATGGTGACATCCACCCTAACTCTGGTCCTAACTATACTACCCTTAATACTTCTCCAGCAAATATTTCTACTCCTCTCTTGCTCCCAAAAAGCCCAGACTCCCTACGTATATGTCATCTAAATATATGTAGTGTTAATAATAAAATAACCCAGCTACATGCCCTATTAGATAACTATTCCTTTGACATCTTATGCCTCACTGAAACTTGGCTTAAACCCACAACTAAAGACAATGACATTGTCCCACCAGGCTATAACATTCTCAGACATGACCATCTAAATAAAAAGGGTGGTGGGGTAGCAATACTGTTCAAATCTGAATTGAAGGTCACAGCACTTGATACCCATCCACCAGCACCAAATAATGCTGAAATTCTAATCTCTAAACTCCAAATTAATACAAAAAAGCTATATACATTATTTGCTCATATATTCCCCCAGGTAATAACATCAGTACTCTTGAAAATACCCTCAGCTGGCTGTCCATGTCCCTACCACAAGAAACCATACTCCTTGGTGATTTCAATATTGATTGGAATGGATGTACCACTGCCAACCCAACTACTCATATAAACCTCTTTGGCTTCCAGCAAACCATTACCTTCTCTACCAAAACCCACAAACCAAGCAAGAAACAAACCATATTAGATTGGATACTAGATAATAGTGACCACAATGTCTACAAAACAGGTATACTCCCCGATGACATAAGTGACCACTCTCCTATTTTCATTACTAGGCAAAAGACCCACTTTTACAATCAAATAGCATTTAGAACTACTAGAAACAAGATAGACTTCAGCCCAGATAACTTGGAAGTTTAGCTGAAAGCCTGTAATTGGTCACCCCTAAAACACCTACCTCTTGACGCAGTTTCTTTCTTTAACAACATTTTTTTGTAAATCCTAGACCTCCATGCCCCACCTGCACTGTTAAAATTAAAAACAAATCAGCTCCCTGGATCTCTAAGGACACAAGGATTAACATTTGACTAAGAAATAAACTCTGGTCCAAATGGAGAAAAACTAAAATCCCTAATGACCACCTCAACTTTAGAAAACTTCATAATACCACAAAAAATCTATATTCCTTGACAAAAAGAACTACTACCTCAAATTTCAACAGACCCAACAGCAAAACCCACAGAAGTTCTGGTCAGGAATCAATAAACTACTCCACCCAGGACAGTCCAAAACACCAACCCCCTCAAACTTAACTCAAATTTCTCCCAACCAAATTGCTGACACCTTTAATAATTTTTTCTCTGAAACAGTACAATCACTAGCAAATACCTTACCACCTGTCACCTCCACCAACTTATCCTCACTAACTAACGTGCCCCAAACATTTAACCACCAGCCTGTTCCAACATCTCTCATGCACTCCCTACTTCTCAAACATAAACCATGTACACCATCAGCTGACCTCCTCCCAGCTGAATACCTGTAAATTGCAGCTGGTGTACTTGCCTACCCTATTTCTATCTTAATAAACAGAACCATTTCGGAATCTTATGTCCCATCCATCTGGAAAGTCTCACATATTATCCCCTTGCATAAGGGAGGTACCTCTAATGACTTATCAAACTTCCGCCCCATAGCCCTTCTCTCTCCATTCGCAAAAGTTATGGGGAGATGTATCCACCATCAGTTACTGCATCATATCCTCCAAAATGACCTACTAGCGGACTGCCAACATGGTTTCAGACCTTAACAAAGTACTACAACTGCTCTTCTATCCTTTACAGACTGCATTACTAAAAATAGGAATACAAATCTGCTATCTTCTGCTCTTTTCATAGACCTCTCCAAGGCCTTATATATGGTTAACCACCAACTATTTACAGGGATACTTAAATCCCTTTCTATGGATTCTAAATTAGTTCAATGGTGCCAATCCTACCTGAAAAACAGAAAACAAGCAGTCCTGTGGGATAATAAACTATCCTCTCAGCTTCCAGTCACCCTTGGAGTTCCACAAGGCTCAATTCTTGGACCACTCCTTTTCACTATTTTTATTAATGATCTGAAAACTTCCCTTCCCCAAGCTACGTGCATACAATATGCCGATGATTCAACTCTGATATGTGCCGCATCTTCCCAAGCAGAACTCCAATCCAATACACAAACAGTCTTTACCTTAGTAGAAAACTGGTTCCATCAAAGATGTCTCCTCCTCAACCCAAAAAAAAAAAAAAATTATTACTTTTTACTCCCACACAGAAATCCCCCTATAAATTTAATCGTTACATCAAATAATGGCACAGAAATTGCTCCCAATACCACCACCAAACTCCTGGGTGTAACAATTGACAAATATCTCAACTTTAGCACACACATTAATGCAACTATTAAATCAGTTAATAGAAAACTTAGATTCCTTTATAGGATCAAGCCCTTTCTCACAGCCTCTGCTAAGATTTCCATTGCTCAGGCCCACCTCATTTCCACCCTTCTCTACGCCTCCCCTATCTATACTAACTTATCCAAAAGCAACCTGAATAAACTAGCAACATCCTACAACAACATAGCCAAATTTGCCACCTGTGCCCCCTTTCGTACCCACCATTGCCATAATCTTAAACTTCCCAAATGGCTGGAAGTTCACAACCAAATACTTTCCCAGCAACTTATTTTTATCTACAAGATCATGCACCATACTACTAATACTCCCATACTCTGTAACCTCCTTAACGCTTATAAAAATCTACCAACCCTAAGATCTGCAAAAAAGCTACTAGTAGCCACCATAAAATCCAACAAAAAATCTGGGGACTGCCTGTTCTCAAAGGCTGTTGGCAATACTTGGAACAAACTTCCTAGATAAATAATATCCCTGATTTCCATCAATCTTTTCAAGAAAAAATTGAAAATCTTCATTAGAAACCAATGGCTCTGCCCCTGCTCTAATCCTGATTGATACTAATGATCCAATTTGTCTACATACTTCTCAACTAAAAACCTTTCTTTTTCTGAAATTTCTCTATGCTCTACTCTGTCTTGAATCAAAAAAATTCACTATTTGACTGTATGTTTGACTGCCCTACTGTCCAAAGGAAACTCTTATACTGTAAATGTTTTTGTTATATTTTTCTTTTAATACATCTGTAAAATAACAATCTGTCTTCTATGTGTAACCTTAAAACTGATTTGTAAATATTTTTGCTAAGCAGTTGCAATAATTTTGTAAATTGTTTTTTTTTTTTTTTGTTTTTCCACTGTTTTTGTGGACTCAATGTATATTTTTTTTTCTAGGAGCTTTTTCTCCTGAGGCCTCTACTGAAAATGGACATATATCCAGTTAGACTAGCCCAGTCAACAAATGTAAAATAAATAAATAAAACGTGTGCTGTTGCACTAATGTCAAGCATTGTGCTTGCCAGCTTCTGCAACTAGATAGTCTGGGATTTTAACTTGACAGCAGTTAGTTTGAGTGAGTGTTTATTCAAATATTTTTGTGTAAATTTTACAACAGATGTGACTATGCATCCATGTCAGATACTCCTCTCAACATCTTTTTCTCAGCATACAATGAAGCTATCATACTCTACAAAGTATATTGTGACAGTGTTAAAGTCATACATATGTGGTGGTGCTAGTCTTACATTGTAAGGAATCCAGCTTCTATACCTACACAGGTTTAATGTTCAAATCAGACCCAGTCAACTGCTGTCTGTGTAGTTGGTGATTTATCAAAGCCATTGTATGATCTTCTGAATCTCTTTTCATTTAACTACCACTTAGGAGATCCTTTATCATAGCCCAATGAATCCAAGATCCCATTTTTCCCTCTGGCCACATAACATCCTTCCTGCAGAGGACTGTAGGATGTCATCACCTCAAAGATGCATACACACATCATGAAGCAGAGTCCTTCCATGAGACTCTGCAAGCCATTTCCAGTCCATTGGATTAGTGATTGCTAATTCTGTCATGGGGTGGTGGACATCCCATATGGACAGAGGCAGTATGTAATACAATCAAGCAAATACACACATACGCACATAGCCTTACTATCTTCCATCATATAGATATAGCTTCTGGTTTAATGATATAACAATGGCTAGGATTTTGTATGATGTTGGCCATTAGCCTAGTAAAGTCCTATAACCCTATGAACATGTCACATGTCAGCGTCACTGTCAGCCACATGTGCTGTGTTAATATGTGGATGTACAGTAGCTCTGCAAGAGGGTATTACAAACTGTGATGGCAAGTAATGTATCTATGGCCACTGCTACCATTTGATTACATGTTTCTTCCAAAACAGCTGTAGTGATATGCCTCCTGAGAACTACTGACATAGGACGACACTATGTATATTGTTGGCTTAGTAAGGCATATGTTTTTGTAGTGAAGCAGATCAACATTCTATGATGTTCATTCAACATCACAGTGACACCTGCAGTATGACACATGTGTACACCTACCAATATTACATGCACTGTGACATACATCAATATAACATCATACTGATTACATGGGCACATAAGTCTTGTTTCATCGACATGTTGTAATGTTATGTACACAAACATATCAGAGCTTTTGATTCAATTGCAACCTTGTGGAATTCATTGCATGTGCAGTTCTGTTGCTGTTCCCAAGGATCACTGAGGTGGTTCCTAGCAGCATTGTCTGATTGTCAGCATTTTTGTCAGTAACTGTTCTGCATAAGCCACAGCCACCTCATTTTTAATGTGTCTATATGTGGAATCAGGCCGCTCATGCACAGCTTTCCAATGAAGAGCATATAGGCACATGATGTGCAACTGATGTAGTTATGTGACACAGGTAGAGTTGTATGACTGTGTGAACAGTACCCCTGTGTGGCATGTGATGCACACCTAAGGTTGTATTTGGAGGTATTGACACAAATCACTTTTTCAGATGAGTTTGAAATGTTAAGGGGAATACACAACTAAATGTAGAGCTGCTTGTGGATGCCACTACCTATACTCATCCAGAGAAAACAGACAATCTGCTAGCTGACAGTTTGGATCAAACTTCACTCCCATGTCCTCACTGACCATCAACCAAAGTGTACATGAAACATTACTCAGCTTACTCTCTCAGGCAAGCAGCTCATCTGTGCACTCTCTAAGGCTAAAAACACAGAATCAATGGGCCCTGACAACATCCCAGGTTGCCTGTTCAGTAACTTGAAACCAGACCTAACAGACACAATTGGATGCCTACTTAAATGCAACCTCCAAACAGCACGCAACCTCCAAACAGCCTATGTTCTGGCAGAAGGGTGTAAAGCAACAGCCATCCATCTGAACAAGGGAGAAACATTACCTGATCCAGGGATTTATATACCCATAATCCTGACTTTCCCCATCTGTGAAGCAGACCAAAGAATCATCATGGATCTTATCAAAAAGGACTTAGGCAGTGACACTGACAATGTATCTAGCCCATTTGTGATTCTTTTAGGCTACATCGTATCTGTTAAATCTGGTTGACGTCTTCAAGAAGGTCACCAAGAGAATGAGGGAAAAGACTGTCATCCTGCATAGCCTGAGCTGGCTAAGGCATTTGACACAAATCCACACTCAGGTATGACAAAGAAACTGTCTCAAGTGGGCATAAACACCTACATCACCAAGTGAGTAGACACATGGATCACAGACAGGACACATACTGTCAAAGTGTGCGAATTCACCTCTAGCAAGATTCCAGTTACCAGGGTTGTGTCTTAGGGTTCTGCACTAGGTCCCTTTCTGTTCAGTGTTTAACTTTCTAAAATCAAGACAGACTTAGACATCTTTGTCTAACCAAATTTGTGGACAATAATTGATTCCAAGAACACTTTTGATATACTGCAGAAAGTATTAACAGACAGAAAGGATTGTTGCCAGAGCCATGAAGACATACTAGATGAAGAAAAAACATAATTATTCCCTCTTTGAAAACAAATACACAAGCTAATTATAATATAGACAGCAAACCCCTATGATTAGTCCAAGTGGTACATGCCCTAGGTACTCAGGTTGATAGCAAGTGGAATTTCCACCAGCATGTTCCCACAGTGGTAACAAATCCCTTGTATGTAGTATAACTCTTAAGTATTGCAGGCCACCCACATCAAAGTACATTATAATGCCATTGGTCTCAGCCCTCACCACACCAATAATTGAGTTCAATGCACCATTTTGCATGTACCTCACCACATATCTGTAACAGCTGGAGTAACCCCTGAGTTATCGCATAAAGAAATACAAGGCCAATCAGAAATTCAAGTGAAACTCAGCTTGAACAGAAAATGCAATAAAAAAGCAACAAGCTGAGAAGTGTAATGGTTTAATAGAACAACAACAAAGCTTTCAGGTCAAAAACCCTTTATCAGTGCTGACATCACATCCTACTACAATCAGATTTATACAATTTCAAATACATCACAGCCAATAATATCCATCAGTTTATCTTAAAGAGATAAAATACTCTTAGTAACATTTGATGAAACATTTAGATATAAAAACAAAATGAATGCTAGCAATTCTGTCTATGTTTTAAAACAGGTTTTAAAGATACCATCTGATTCAAGCCAGGTGTTTGGTCTGCAGATAACAAATAATCCATTTATATTCCCTCAATTCTAACTTATTATTTTTGTCTCCCCATCTATTAGTTTTATTAACAACATCTATAACCTTAAAAATAAAGCTATGTGCTAAACCAGTTTCATGTATATGTTTAGCTAAAGCATTTGTCAGTATTTTACATCTAATATCAGAATTATTCTCAATTATTCTGTCTTTGAGCCTTCTATTTCTATTATCGTATAAAGAAGACACACGGTATAAACAACAAGTCCTTTGTGGAAAGATTGAAAGCCATATCTCTGTATTATATCTTTTACAGACTACTAAGTGTTGATCTATGTCTGGCCTACAGGGCAGTCTCCAGTCTGGCCATGATGCAGTTGTTCTAAGGATGTTAACTGAGCCTCTGACATAATAAATCATTATGTAGAGATAGATACATCTCTCAGACACTAACCCTTCTCTGGAATAAGTTTCAAGTCACATAAAGCAAAGGCATTGCCTGACCATCTTTAAGTGCAACTAAGATCAATGGTGGCTAATCTTGATTGTTCTCCTGTTGTTGCAGTCATGTCCCTCATGGATCGAGGCAGTTGGTATTACATAACATAACACAGGCACATACCTGTCGAAACATCATTCACATCATTATTTAAAATTGTAAAACCCATGTTACACATGTCTAAGGTCTTATGGAACCTTGGAACTTTTGCATAGTACTTCTCTATGCACCTATAAACCTACGATGTACAACTGTATCCTACGTACAGCTATAGTGTCACTGTACAGCATCATCGATGGATCAGTACATTGCATCAGAAAATGTTCTGGAATGCAAGATGAGTGCTGTCAGAGGTGTGGTATTCCATACCACACAGGTGTTAAAGAGAGATTCTTCTATTGAAGAGACACTGAGAGACAGAGACAGAGAGAAAGAAAGAGAGTGTCAGCCTGGTGCTAAAAAGAAGTGCTGTCAGAGCTCAGAGGAAGTTCAACAGAAGGAAAAATGGTGCATCCTACTCTTCCTAACCAGCAGAGTAGCTAGGGTGGGATGAAGTGGGCAGCCATGCTAGATTTAAAGTATTAGGGGGCCTGATCAGCAGATGCTGATAAGTCTTCAATGTACATTGCAGCAAGTACTTTGTTGTGATTTTAAAAGGAAAGACTTCTTTTTTTATTAGGATTGAAGTGATGTAGCACTCTGTATGTGGCATAAACTGTAGCTGCTGCTTGCTACAGTTTAAAATTAAAGAAACTCAGGGATTCAATAAACTCTGTGTAGGCATAGTGAAAAGCCTACATGGAGTTTGCATGTTTGCGCAATAAGGTAGTTGCATATGCATGCTGTGCACCGTGCTTACACAGATACAAATGACTTTCTGTGGCAGGTGAAAGCCATGTAAGCAGCACAAAGTAATATAACACAAGCAGACAGGTTTACCTATGGGAAAACGTTCTGAGAGATTGCATGGAGAACCACAGTGACTACACAGACTAAAATTAATGAGATGAATGCAGTAATAACACAGTATAGAAAAGTGTACTCAGTGCAAAGTATACTACAGCATGCATTTGGCATATTGAAATAAAGATTTTTGTGGTGATCATCAAAGGTACATAGACTGCAGTATACATACACTAGTCTGAGGAAGTGTGGGTATTGAAAAGGGCCACAGACATGAATGTTAGGAATGAAGAGGAAGAAGACATGTGAAACATGGTAATGTAAACCAGGTAAGGACATATCAATGTACATACACCCCAGAGATAAGTCAGTAGCATGAAAGGTAATCACATATCTACATAATACATAATACAGTACATACTGCTGTTTACACCACCTGTGTGGGTATATTCATATCATCATACAGTTATTGTATTTTATGCGACTGTCACACCAGGTCACATATCAATGAAGATGACTGGTTATTATATAAACACCTTGACACAATCACTGGAGAGGACATTTAGCAAGGATGGTGTAAACTGAGTTGCTTGAATATGGCTGAAATGTCACCATAGGTCTCAACCAACCGGGACACATCACAACAGGCTCATGGACAATAGTAGACAGAAGCATGCACAATCATGGGCAATATCAGAATAATACCACCAGTAATCTGTGACACTGACATAAAATATGTGCTTGTGTGTTATATTATACATGTTCTGCATGAACACACTTGTACAGCTCTAATGATTTGTCAGTAATCTATAAGGAGAATTACGGACACCTTCCTCAAAAATTACCATTTTTTGGAGGTATTTAGAGGAACACTGTTACACCAGTAGATTAAATTACAAGCAATCCTGGTCACTTGAGAGGTTCGCATGACACATATGCCACAATCCGCACTTGCAGGAATGTAACCCATGCCATCAGTGAGCTGTATATCTACTGGGTGCATCACAGGAAGATGTATCACACATGCATCTTGTAGAACACCTTGAAGGGAAGTCTGCACTGCTAACTCCTAATGGTTATCCATTGCAAAGAATACTTATGTATCAAAAAAGAATGTGTGGAAGGTCACTGTAGTAAAGGTGATACATCTGAGTAAATCATCCCTGGAAGACATAGGTATCAGCCATATACTTTACAATACTTAAAAACAGCACACTATTATCAGTAGATCCCCTCGCCCACACACACATACACACACACACACACACACACACACACACACACACACACACACACACACACACACACACACACACACACACACACACACACACACACACACACACACACACACACGCACACACACACATTGTGTATTGCATTCTTCTGCAGCATCTGCAATTGATGTGTTAATTAAGAAGTGAGCCTTTATAATGAATGGTACAGCAATATGTGAGACCAATGGTAATGCATCAGTATGCCCATGTACACAGAAACTACAGCACTGCAAAGTGTTGCATCAATAAGTAATGATGCTGTCACTGTGATACTGTTCGCATACCAAATGATACATGGAGCACCCTTATATAAGAACGTCAAACCCATGACGTGCCACTCAATCACTGCCACCCATTGGCATGGAAATTTTATACTACCATGAAACCCTGACATGCATGCATAACTGTTCATGCAAACTATCAAGTTTATTATTAAAAAATAAACTTAAAAAGCATAAGATAAACAAATATAACTTTTTTGTGAACAATAATAAAAGATATTAGAATTGCACAAATAGCAAGGTTGTCAATAAGAAAGTATGTTTTACAGCGATAATAATGAGTGTATTCTTATTTTTTCCACAAATATCTTAATATAATATAATGCACACAACCCCCAAATTATATTCTTCTAAACTTTCACAAACAAATTTTCATATCTTAAAGACTGTATAACCTAGACACATGTTGTTCAAAACAATTTAACTAGACTTGTGTTTTCATATGACAAGAAATTCTTCTACATGTGTATGTTTATTGAGATATTTACATAAATATTCAAATATGTTTAATTGTATAATTAACAATACAAATAATACTGGCTATCACTCAAGATATTCAACTTACAGTGCGAATATCAAAGGCAGTTTCCTTCAGCAACATCAAAGGTCACACCTAATGTTGTGCAACAGTTTGTAAGTCTCTTGCTTTTTGAAGTATTAAGTACATATGGAAATATTGCATATTTTCATAATAAGTGACAAGCTAGCAACATTTCCAGTATAGAGTGACATAAAGCAGCATTGGCAGTTTATTGTCCTGCACCCCACATTGGTGTTTCACACCATACAATAGAATAAAATGGAGGTCTCTCAATTATGAAAATATGAACATTCAGTATGAAATTATGAATAATAAGTAGCAAGCAAAGATTAACTTCTCCACTGCAGGTCATCATAGACTAACATTCTTAGTGTCATGTTGTTAATAACTCCTTGTCCTTTCTAATACTGCCTATTATTAACTGGTACACCGCTTAGTTGAAGAAGCTAGGCCCAGAAAATTTCTGAATGCCATAAGGAGATATGGGTGTGAACTGGAAGTAAACAAAAAGGGTGTTTTAGGCTTGACTGAGAACAAAGTGGGTTTAGTCAATGTCTTTCCTTCTTCATCAAGGACATTGACTCCACTTTCATTTTGAATGTTCATCATCAAACTTATTTTAGTTCCACCATCACTCAAAACACATATTTCATAACTAGGTACTATATCACATACCCCCCCCCAACACAAACCTGGGCAGCTGACTGTCTTTCCTCTCCCTATTTTAACAATGGCAAGCTATGGATCTTGCTGAGAATGGAGCCCCTACAAGGTGTGAACAACCTTCTTGATGATAGGTCGTGGTGCTAGTTTCTCCACTGATCCTCCAGTATTCATTAAATGCACTTGAGTTTCCATAGCTTGGGCTCCTGTTTTCAGAATAGTTTTTGCTATGGAGCACTCTGGCAATTCCTCAAGCTGAGGTTTTTATAGCTTTTTTCAGACACTCTCTTCTGGTGCCATTGCTTGCATAATGCTTCTCTAGAACTTACAAAGCTACTGTTCCTTGAGCACCAACAGCCTGAGGCACCAGATGGTGAGGTACAGGAAGCAGATCACTGCTTTGCATAGGAAATCACTCTTAGTGTGAGGTTTCCACTGGAACTCTCTGGTAATATGATGTGTATGTGAGTGCTGGTAGTGATTCCTTTTTATGCAAAGATTTCTCCTTTCTTTGTATTTGTGTGGCTGTGGAGTTGGTATATATAGGTTCAGATGGGTGGCTGGCTTGCCAATACACATGGGGGTGCAGGGGAGTTTTTTGCTCTTCAGTGCTTCAGGAATTAGATTTTGGCATTGTGACACAAAAGGCTGGGACAGGACAATACTGTAGAGACACAGAATGATAGGGTGGACAACTGATGATGGGGATCACTGGAATGCAAACAGGGGATGGATAATGACACAAAAGGAGGAATGCAATGATTGGAGATAGGGAGGGGTGAGGAAGGCCTCAATGTGGCTCAAATGGGCATATAGCCAGAAGTCAGTCATTCTGTGATCAACATCATGAATCAGCTCTGCCTCTGGTGTTCTGATGGTTGGGGCTAGCTGGCTGTATAATTCTATAAGTTGTTTCAGGGTGCCAGTGTAGGCACTAAGCAGCCAACCTTGGTCCTCATCAATTACATCACTTCTCACACAGGAGGGCCACCTCAAAACAACTTTAAGCTAAGGTATGTTCAGCCCTGCATCCTCAGATGTGCCACAAGGTATGCAAAAACTTTGAGAAGATTTGTAAGATTTGAATAGAAGAGTCTGTGCAGATATTTTTATAACCACAGCAAACAGAGCAAGATGTTCCCACAGCTAAAACCACTGGTGAAGGTGGGAGGCAGGGGAAGATAAAAACTAGGAAGACATAGTTTAGGAATGTAAAGGACCAGAAACTTTTCAAAAGGCATTTGCAAAGCCAATTAAACAAGCTGGGGGACTGGGGACATTACTCAAAGGGGGGGGGGGTTCTGTTACAGTGGAACTGTGATGAGACAAACAAGTATAGAGGTAGGATATTCACTTTAGTAATGATGGTAGCAAAGAAAGGTATCATGCAGAAATAGAAAAAGAACCCATCAGACATCAAGGAGGTAATAGGAATGATGAATGACATTAAAACTAAAACTGTACAGAAGCAACTAGTTAGAGTGAAATGCACTTGAAAAGAAATGGAGCTCATGGGAGATGGTAGGGACTGAAAGAGGAGCATAAATGGGCATGCATGATATTATTTAAAATGGCATTCAAAAGGGAAAGAGTAAATTTGCAACAAAAAAAGAGAACGCAAGGTTGGGAGCATACAAATAAAGGGGTATGCACATTGTGTAAGTAGTTCAGAAAAGTTTATTAAGTAGAAGTAGAAAGTGAGATCAGACAAAATGCATGGACAGCCATCAGTCAAGAGGTGATAAATCTGTAAACAATAGATAACAGCTGGTTAGTAAAGCACTATGCTGAGCTATAGATAACCACTCTATAATAGTAAACTGCATGCTGTTGACAAGAAAATAGGAATTAAACAGATGTACAAGACGAAGCAATGTGTTTTAATGATTGAAAAGGAAAAGTGTTGTAACCACCAGTTTTGGGTGAAACTCAAATATATAAAATATAAAACTTTAAGCCATGTGTGTATATGAAGAATGGGTAAACCACTAGTCAAGGCAATATGGCACTATGCATGAGGTTTGCCAATAAGGATGTAGTTTTTATGTCATCTCTATAACTGTTCTGCAAAAAAAAGTCAGTGCAAAACTTCCAAAGCACATTTATTCTGTATTGTTTCTAAACATTTACTTTGTGCTGCCAAAAATATGTTTCCAGTTGTTTGAGTACTCAACTTTTTCATACTTTACACATACTAGCAACACTTTCTTGTATTAGGGAATTTCTAACAGCTTTCTTCAAGTCAAAGGTAATTTGAAAAGACAGTCCCCCGGATTTATGAAGCCTGTTATAGCGTGCATGATTAGTTTAAGAGCTATTTTTGGCAATATGGCCAACATATGATCCAGGAACGAGCTCCCAGGATGTGCACATGAGCTTTTAGGCTAATCCTGCACGTTAGGCAGCTGTCAGTGCAGGACGAGTGCAGTCTGCAGAAATGTACTCGGTTAGTAACCGAGTACATAGCTGCAAACTACTAAACAGAGCTAAGACAGCTCCAAATAAAGGCTGCATATCATTGATGAAGCATGCTAATGGCCAAGTAGAAGGCCTTTGGCATTGCAAAATGTGTAAATAATAAAAAAACAACTTTTATTTTATTATCGCCAGTCTTGGCTGTTTAAGCATAGGGCAGCGGCGTGCAAATGGAATGGGGGACAGATAATAAAACAGACCTAAAATAAGCAATCTAACTAAAAGCAGTATTCTGCTACTAAACCAGCGCAGCTCCTGATGCCAAACAGCAGGACTAAATGCCTCCTGAACACACGTATGCTTGTTCTGGAAGTCAAAGGCAAAAACAACAAGCTGCTACTAAGCCAGCACAGTTCCTAATTCCAAGCAGCAGAACTAAACACCTCCAATAAGCACAGTCAGAGAGGTGAAACTCATCAAAGATAAACTCAGCCAGATAGCCAAACTCACTGAAGCAGGTCTTTTTAAATTCCAAAGAGATAAGCAAACAAGATGCCAATAAACGAACGACTTCAGTTTAGTCTGATTGTGCTTATTGGAGGTGTTTAGTTCTGCTGCTTGGAATTAGGAACTGTGTTGGCTTAGTAGCAGCTTGTTGTTTTTGCCTTTGACTTCCAGAACAAGTATACGTGTGTTTGGGAGGCATTTAGTCCTGCTGTTTGGCATCAAGAGCTGTGCTGGTTTAGTATTAAAAGCAGTATTCTGCCATGCAAGTCAATGGCAGGCATAAGACAACCTGGCCAGTGAGTAATGGTTGCTAAGGGGGGAGGCTCAGTGTGGGACATGTAACTATGCATTAGCAGGCAATCCTATGCAAATGAGGGGAAGGATAGTGAATCCCAGATTTCGCCTGGGTGTGAGGCAGGTCCCAAGAGTGTAAGAGTATAAATAGCTGGGTGCAAGACAAGGATAAAGGTGACATCATGGGGGAGGGGGTGTCAGGCATACTGTAAGTGGATTGGAGCCCTGGTTTCACAGGAAGAAAAAGGAAGTCAAACCAGGAAATAGCAGCTATGTGCACATATGAGCACTCTGTCTGTGCGGTAAGCACACAGGCTTAAGCAGGGAGGCAATGGGAAGGAAAAATAGCAGTAGGAAGGTAATCAAGGAGAACTAGCTGAACTGCCAGGTGAAATGTATCAGAATCAGCTAATTACACAGGCAGCAGACCAGACCAGCCCAAAACACCACTATAAACCAAGCAAACACCTTCCCCCCTGTTTTTTCCACACTCTACACTACCGGTGTATACAAGCCGGGAAATTTTAAAAACAAACCTACAAAGTGAGAAGGGCTGCAACAGGCAACATAGAACAACATGTGCAAGAGGCTGAGGGTGGTGAGGATGTGAATGCTGCTGAACAACCCACAGTGAGGAAACAGGGAAGAGTGTACAGACCCAGGGTAACCTACAGGGGCTACATGAGCTGGAGATAGTGGAGCACTATAGGGTGGACAGGGACCTCCTACAGCAAATCATTCAGCTGTGCAAGCCACACCTGACACACCACAATGGCTGAGGGAGAACCCATCCAAGTGGATACCAAGGTATGTGTAGGCCTAGGTATACTAGCCACAGGTACCTCCCAAACCACAACTGGGGATATCATGGGCATCTCATAGGCATCAGCATCCAGAGTATTCCACCAGTTCCTGGATGCCATGTCAGCACATGCCAGTGAGCACGTATATTTCCTCAACACACATGAGGTGTTGACCAGCAATATGTATCTCTTCCACCAAATAGCAAACTACCCTGGGGTAGTGGGTGCTATAGACTGCACGCACTTATACATCAAAGCACCACCCAGTGAGCAGAGTAGGGCCTACATAAACCGCAGGGGCATCCCCTCCATCAACTCCCAGGTTGTATGTGATACCCAGGGCATTATGCTGAATGTGTGTGCTGGCTGCCCTGGAAGCTATGACGATTCACACATATGGCAACTGATGCAACTGTACTACAGATTTACCGATGTGGACATCCCCTACAGTCACCTAGTAGGGGATGCTGGGTACCCACTGGAGCTGTGGCTGATGACACCCATCAGAAATGCACACACACCTGAACAACAACGCCATAATGAGGCACATACACAGGCCAGACATATAATAGAGCATGCGTTTGGGATGCTCAGGTCACGATTCCAGTGTCTGGACACATCTGGTGGAGTCCTGCGGTATTCACCAGCTACATGTACCCAAATTGTTATGGTATGTGCTGTGCTACACAACATGATCCTGCAGAAACAGCTGCAGGAGTAAAAGCATGGGGTAGGGCCACACAGCCCCCCACCAGTGCCAAGGCCTGTACAGGCACAGAGTGACTCAGAGGAGGAACAACCTGAGCCTGCCCCAGTAGGCAGAAGGGGGCGTGCCCAGTATGCCCTGGCCTTGGCAAAGAGGTAACGCATAGCTTAAGCACTGACACAGTAAGGACCCAGGGAATGACACCTCTCTCTGACTCGCACAGACAGTAAAAGGGATGCCAAACATGACACTACCTGTGCTGAACCATGTATAGGGAGTGTACTATGTGCATCCAAAATAGGCAGCCCTCCAGTACCATCCTCAAGTCCGGCACACCCTCAAAGTAAGTCAATCAACCTACCAATTGCTAAATGGAGTAAAATTTATTTTTCCTGTAGCTATGGTATGAATGTGAACATGCAAGGGAATTGGGTGGCCGAATGTCAAGGCAGCAGACAGTAGACACCCATAGTGGCATCATGACATCTGTAACACATAGTGGAGTCACCATAGTAGCCAGTACTACACAGGATGACAAAACCCACTGCAAGAAATGGCCTGAGTGACATGGGTGTCCATAAGAGCTACACATGCCAGTCAGGAAGGTTCACATACCCAACAACAATCTCAGCCAGCAGGACAGGTGAAGACTAACACAGACAAATGTTGTACCATGGCCTCTGAATGTGCCCAATGGGTAACCCCTCCCCCAGGCCTACGCAGACAGACCACAGCACACCAGACAGTCAGATGTAAGTTGTGAAGGCTAGGAAGTCAGAAACTAACATGTAGGTAAACAAAACTAGGATCTGTAGTACACTGGTAAGCCTCTAGCCAGCAGGATAGGTAAGACTACAGGCTGAAATGGAGTACCTGACATACCAGTACAGTCCTAGCAAATGTGTACAAGTGCCAGGTGTGCCCCCCCCATCTAATGTACATGTATAGTAACAGTAAGATGTGCCCCCCACTCCTGTGTAGAACAGTTGAAACAGTCAGGTGCCCCCCAATGCAGAAATGTAGCAACAGTAAATGCCAAATGACCGATGGATACCATGCAAACACAGCATGCTACCTGTCGGTGTACAACACAAACATCAGCACCACAGTACAAACTACCTGGACGTGATCCCCACATGCAACACAGATGGCCATACTGGGCATGCTCACTCACTTAGAGGAATGAAGGCAATGTCAGTCAACAACATACTGAGAGGTCATACTGGGCATGCACAATCACTTAAACACATGAAGGCCATATCTGCAAACACCAGTGGACCACACATATCTGGCAGTTGCAGTTCACAGTGCAGACACATGTCAGTATGCACACACAGTGGATAGGAATACAGACAAATATGTAAGGGCAACACACTATAATAAGCCACAGGTACACGGGCATAGATGTGTGGAAGAGGGTGACTGCGACAAGGAGCCATATGGGCCTGTCCTAACTGGCACACCGCCAAAGGGCCCCCAACACATGATGTGTGAATGTAACCCACTGCGGATACTAGCCATCAGTACCTGTCAGCATGACAGACTCTGTGGTGCACGTGCCAGCTGTGCAACATGACTGTACAAGGAAGTAGTCATCTAGTAGCTGTATACACGAACCTGTGTCATATGACCCCATGTGTGCCCGCATGTGGCATGTCAACCCCTACATGAATGGTGTATGGCTCATGCACACACTGCCCTCCCCATAGCAGTAGTATGACAAGCCTGCTGAGGTCATCCAATGTGAATTACACATTTGGGAGAGCTATAGCTCAGAAATATGCATGGTGCATCACATAACTGCGTACTACTGTAATGACAGACTAGTTAAGTAGTAGTACTAACCCCAGACCTGTCAATTGTGTGAGTGTGTGTTTGTGTGCATGCCTGTCTGTCTCTGAATGTGTAGAGAGAAATGCTTGTTAGGCTACTCACACTCTGTACAATACATATATTCACCTTTGGCACGGCTGCTGATGTCACTCACCTAGAAATACACCTCTGGGAAAATGATAGCCCAGTAATCGCCGTAGAGTGTTCTGTAACTGCATACTGCTGTGGGGTGATGTAGAATGGTGGAAGGGTTATATCTCCATCCATGGCAGTTCTGGATGTTTTGTGTGTGTTTCAGTGTCTGTGTATGGAGCAATGCATTATAGGTTACTCACTTGCAGTACATTACAAATGCCCTACTTTGGTAATCCTGCTGATGTCATTAATTATGAAATATACCTTTGGGGAAGATGTACTTCAATAATGTCTGTGGTGCGTACTATAACTCCGTAGTGCTGCAGTGTAGTAAACTAGTTAGGCAGATGTTCTACTCCCAGACATGACAGGTGTGTGTGTGTGTGTGTGTGTGTGTGTGTGTGTGTGTGTGTGTGTGTGTGTGTTTATAACCCCTATCCTGTGTAGAGGTGGTTGTGAGTGTGTAACACATGTGGGCAATGTGGAGGGGTTTTGCTAATTTCATTTATGGTGGCCCTACTATATATCACAATGTCAACCATACAGGGATAACAGATGTAAATATCTGAGAGGCTGGGGTGCAAAGCCTTACCCATACATGTGACTTCAAGGCCAGCCAATCACAGTTAGCAACCCCACTGTGCCTTCACATATGACTCACAATGGACATACCATGCCTGACAACATGCCCTGTATGGACAGATGAAACTGACATCAGGGAATGTTGTTAGCATGCTATCAATGTAGGTGCAGGGTAAACCTGCTGACCATTACCAGTCCCTGCCACAGGTGGGCAAGACTGGCACATCTGATGATAACCTGTATTCACAGCATGGGACAGACACCCCAGGTACAGTTTCACATGTCACTGTATATGCATGTTGGAGGTGTGCACATCCTAGACACCATCCAAGTCATGGACTAGGGAACACATACATGGCAAGTGATGCACAGCATTGGCCACACACAATAGTCACCTGGGTGACTGGATGAGGGATGCAATACTCACCTGTGTGGGGAAATGCAGAAGCTACAGGCCTGAGCCACAATGCAGACCATTGTCATGTGGCCTGATGCCAAGGTATACCTATCGCCTACCATTGTATAGCCTGCTGGCACTGTTGACCACCACACACCTGTGCAGACATGCACCGAATCATGTCCGAACTGGCACCTTTTGTATTCATGTGTGTGTTGTATGATGCGTATGTCCACATTTAGATTCATTACACCCCCCAGGGCACAGTGAAGCATGCTGCCTGATGTCTGACACCCCCTCATACTCACTGCCCATATGACTTCCATATGACCCGTGTGGTGCATGTGTTCCCTACACATTGATGTGTTGTGGCAATCCCACTAGTGATGAGTTGCACTCCTGGCCCTGCCAAGTGTGTTAATGTGTGTGCATCCCTGTGTGAGTGTGCCTGTGTTGACGCTGGCACCTGTTCATGCAGACAGGCATGTATACGTCACCTACTGTATATCTACCGTATCCTTGTTGCAGATGTCACTCACCATCACATATATGTTCTGAGTGCTCCCCACCAGATAACCCATGTGGTGCATCCAATAACTGCATCGAACTGTGATAGCACTACATAGCTGTTGGGGGTTTGATACCCTGTACTGGTAGGTGTGTGACACAAACATGTTACAGTTTTACCCTCCCACCCTTCCCTGACATGTATTCACCTCTGTCTGTCTCCCCCACTCCATCTCTAGCAGATGTGGAGGCCCACACCTGTTTTGCTTAGGCAGCAGCATGTGTATTTTAAGTGATGCTCATGATCAGCTGATGGCCTCTGCACGAATTGCAGCCCTCCACTAGCTGATTGCATGTGGAACAGCTGTGGTAATATTCCCATAGCCAATTGCATGGAAATGCACTCTAATGCCTGGGAACATCATGGTGGTGTTGGCGCTTGTCTGTCACTGTGAGCAGGAGCTAGAACTGTTGTTTGGCAAACACCATCCCAGATGAGTTGGGGATTTACCTCTAATAACATACACTGTGAAAAGAGGGCAACAAACAGAAGCGGGATGTGCCTGTCCTGACTACAGACTGTAAGTGCTGCTATACTGCATATGGAGTAATGTTGGTTTAACAGTGTTTGCCTGGATATGTCTGTCATACATGTCGCAATACCTGACCTGTCAGTTCCATGTATATGAGGAATCCCAATCTGCAGGGTCATCTGCAGACTGGGCAGTGTTGTGCTTATGGTTTCATGTGTTAGCCACGATGCATCTATCTGTGGAATGCAGAAGGTAGTGTGAGAATTGCAGTCTGTTGATGGTGAAGGCCGTGACAGTTACTGACTACATATCCCTCATTGGACATATGTTGCAACAAACCCCATTACAACAGTAGATTTATGAGGGTATCACAGCAACATGTCTATACCGGCCCTGTGTATGTGCTGTTAGCCACACCTCTGTCAACCTTTGTACATATGTCGTGCATGAAGTGGTTCATATGTGCTGTACACTGTAAATAGTGTCATCATATCTGATAACAAGCCAATGATATATCAGATGGCTACATGGTATGTATAGTAGGGATTACATTTCATGCCATAACCAGGACATTCTGTGGATGTTTGCGCAGTACTGAGGTGTGTGTAGTGATGGCGACTGCCGGCAGTGTGTGTATTGTTAATATGTACTATGGCCTGTGTACAGACTGTGGTAGATGTCATTGTTCTAGCTCCCCTTCTATCTGATGTTACATGCTGCTCCACTGTATGGTACCGTTTTACCATACATGTTTGTAGGGCCATACACAGACATGTCCCATACCACAGACAGCCATCAGACCAAACAGTGTAGCAGCCCTATATATGTAGGGTCATTCTGTGAGTGGCACATATGAGGATGGTGTAGTACAGATAGTCCATATACTGTACTATTATGCTATTGTACCATATGTGGCTGTGGCTGTGTTCACATTGTTTGTGGTTATGCACTGTCACACAGATGTATCCTACCCTGTGCTGTGACATGGCTGTTGAGACTGCTATATATACAGGTACTGTACAATGATAACCTTAGGATGTCTATCAGTAGCCAATGGCACACATGTTATTAGCAGATGTCAACTTCTACACACACCATGTCTGTGAAGACAATCCCAATAATAGTAGCAAAAGTTTATTAATATACCTGCTATACATACCTGACAACCCCTTGCACTATGACTTTGGAACTATACTAGCTGGGGTAGGGCTACACTCCATGTCCAGGACATATGGTGGAAATATATGGACATGTACTTATCCAGATAGCTATATATATATATATATATATATATATATATATATATATATATATATAGAGAGAGAGAGAGAGAGATAGAGATAGATATATAAGTGCACATGTGTAGTACTTCCAGTTACCACTATCATGGCAACCACCCACTATGAATCCCTACATTATCTAGGCATATTCCCTGTATATTTCTTGTGTGATGGACATCCTTCCTGTGTGTGGGCATCAATGTTACAGACAGCAGGTAGCAATACCTCTTACAGGAGAACCTGCACACTCAGGGCAGCCGCATATATGTAGGAGGATCAGGACATACAGACAAACTGTGAGTAGAGTGGCATTATGCTTTGTATAGTACTGGTGTTACAGGGTGTGTGTGTGTGTGCACATACTAGTTTACCTTGGAATGCAGTCTGTCTGCATAGCTCACTACTGTGGGCCTATCCTCTAGCTGTACAGATGTGTGGCTATCATGTGTTGTCTGTCCACCACACAGGTCCTGTGTCGGATATTACACTGGCAGTGTGTGTGTTGCTTGCTAGCAGTACATGGCTATATCCATCTGTGTTCCTGATGTCTTATTCCTGCATAAGGGTATGTTGCAACACATCCTGTAACACCAACATATTCCAGGGTGTGTAACTGCAATATTGCGAGTATGGCCCTGTGTTCCTGCCTTTGTCCTCCACATATATGGAAGGCTTTGTCCTGCTGTAATGCGGTTAGGGGTTGTTAGGTAATGGCCTATCATTAATTACTGCTAGCATTCCTGCTATCATCCCAGTCAAAATGTGGACTCCCACAACATTCGTTGGTCAGGGTCCATACATGTGACAGATACATTGACATTACCACAGGTAATGAATGTCTCCCTAGAGCTTGACTACAGGGTACCATTGGAGGCTGCTGAATTACATCTGATATTGTTGATTGTTACTTATCTTGCAGGCAAATCTTTTGTCTACTGTTGTATGAATTGAAGGGCTTGGCCTGGACACCATAGTATGTTATATATTCGCACTATCTGCATCTACTGTTTTGTGTGGGCCTTGCATCCATCACTGGTTATATACATCAAAATCTATGTGCTGTCAGTAATGGCATGTATTATTGTATGGTACACAAATAAAGGTTGTCTGTGTATACATACCTGTGTGTCGTGTCATGTCCTTTGAATTGTGAATGGGTATATGTGTAATTTATGTATTCCCTTTGTGGGGCTGGTTGCCAGACTACACATGTCACAGGTACCAGTTACGGGGCTTGTGGCTGAGGGATATACATTGCACCTAGTACATTCACACCACTTCTACATATGTATGGCTACCAATACCCTTTGTCTGTGTATATGTGTATGTACCCATATATCTCATATAATTTATATATATATATATATATATATATATATATATATATATATATATATATATATACCTGCACAAGATTGTCAATGTATAGATGTGTGTGCATATCTGTACCGTTGTAATGTGTTCTCCTTCAACATTGTACATTCCCTATGGTACAATGGCTTGTCTGTATGATATGTTACAGATATTGCCCTGACATGTACAGATGACTTGGATTACTGTTGGAGCATTGTAGCTGTCTTGTGGTGGGTCCTGATCTCAAGTACTGCATGTGCTGGATATTGGATTGCACAGCATATCCGTTAGAGCTGGGCGGGGTTACATAGCAGTAATTACCAGGTGTCCCTCATTTGTGCCCTCCACCCCCATTAGCTGTGCTCATGGTCTGTTATGTTGTACGTAGTTGGCCAGGAGTCCGTTCCCATGTGGAAATCATATACACATGTCTATCTGTAGATATATATATATATATATATATATATATATATATATATATATATATATATATATATATAT
>NC_056725.1:1551175135-1551187635 GCF_019279795.1 Protopterus annectens | reverse complement strand
GGGTTCCCTGTGTCCACCCCCCTGGTTGTATCCTGCCTGTGGTCTGGGGAGCAGTGGATTGTTTACATTGTTTGTGTGTTTGTTTGTATGTTTCCTCTGTCCGCCTGGGGAGGTGGTCATGCTACCTGTTACACGTTTCTTACTTGGGCCCCTCACCTCCATTGGCATGGCCTGTGAACATATGTCATTCTTGGGTGCTGTATCTTATCATAGTTATATATCTATCTACGCACACACACACACACACATATATATATATATATATATATATATATACATATACATATATACATATATATATCTATATATATATATATATATATACATATACATATATATATTTATACATATATATATATATATATATATATATATATATATATATATATATATATATATATATATATATATATATTTATACATATATATATGTATATGTCTGATACATATATATATATATATATATATATATATATATATATATATATACATATACATATATATATATATATATATATATATACACACACACACATATTGCTGTATATATATATCTAACATGTGGATGTATGGGTGTCTGCATATGTATATCTGTATTTGTAGGTATTTATTTATATGTCTATGTATGTATACATTTGATCTACAGAGAGGAGTGGTATTTATCTATATAGTTATGGGTATTCATACAAATACATATACCTCTAATTCTTTAGCTACATATCCGGTAATGTTGACTGGTATTGCTGGGTACTGTGTTTCGTGTGCATTCCGGCCAACCTTGTGTGCCACGTATGCTTTGCGATACCTATGACTGACTCCATTAGTGTACACAGACACACGCATGACACCGGCCATGTGATACGGTGTGCTTAAGGCACATTCAAGCGGTTGTGAGCAGGTTTGCACAGAGGTTAGCACTGCTGTCTTCCGGTCACAGTGTGCTTCACGCAGTTATCATCTCCTTTGCTTGATCTGTGTCGGCAGTGCTTCACCCCAGCCATACGCAGTTGCACATGCTTACTATTGCTGACATTTGCTTACTTCTACTTATCTGTGCTTACGCCTGCTTATTGCTGACTTATTCATTCTGGAACTGACTCTTCACATGCGCATTTCATTCAGTACTCCAGTTCACATTTAATTGTTATTTGGTAGGCTCTACAGCAATAAAATGTACATAATTATTTGTACACAGATTACACTTGGAAAACGGTATGTGCTGCAGTGGGACTCGAGCGGGGAATGCCTCCTCGTTAGGCGGATGCTCTGACCACTACGCTATTGCTGTGCTGCTTCATTTGCTATACCTTCCTTGTTATCCTCTTCAGCCTTTCATGCTGCTTTACCTGTAGCTACGCGATGAGCAGACCCACGCACTTATGGTTAGCTCTACTCGGAGTTTTAAAAACATTACTACAAGGGTTTCTTCATGTTTTTTTCAGTGTACTATTAAACACATGGGGACTGTTGGTGAGGATATGTGGACACTTCTGTGACGTCTCGCTCTTTTATATACACATTCTGCTGTTCTACTTTGCAGGGGCCTATTCATTCTGAGAGCTCTGCTCTCAGCCACACCCCCTGCACTCATCCACACTCCATGTAGCATTAGGTGTTCAGGCAGTGTACCTTCCTTAATATGCACGGCGCGCTGCTGTCCTTCTCTTAGACTGGCACTTCTGAGTAGTCTTGCACGGAGGATTAGTGAATCCGGGGGAGTGTTTCTTACTTCATTTGTTTTACTTTTTATTTAAGATATAATAAACTGCAGTTTTGAATTTTGAGACTTCAACAAAATTTTACAGTACTCACTTCATTTACATACCCAAAGTTTGCAATTTTCTGAATAAGTCACTTAGAGATATTCATCAACAATTGTCATTATACCACTGTTTTTCCTGCCTTTCTTTTCATCTTCATTTAATCATTTTTTTCACTTACTTCTCTCTTACAGCCCATCTTTTGTTTCTGAGTGACTGGCTTTCTTCTTTGGGTGAGAAAGAGAGAAGTTAATGGACTCTGTCCATTACACCTTAATAGTCAGTAATTAAAACTTGCATGGATGCTTAAAACAATTTATTTATGAAAAAAATATTCAAAGCTTCTAATCATAATTCACAACACTTCCATGAAATGTAGCACTGAGCCAGGTCTCACTTTAGGAACCCATTCAACATTATTTCTTGGGGAGGCCTACTACTGTGCCCTGATTTCAATGCATATTCTGAAATTTACTTTTACTTATATTCTCAATAACATGGAAGCAGTTTGTAACACAATAATATTTTTGTCAGGATGGGGTACACTTTGATTGCAAGCAGTGCAATATGACAGTGGTGGCTGATCCCCTTAAATGTACTACTTCAGGAGGGTCAAGTTCCATAGTGGATAATGATCCATTTAAGAATACTGATCCAGAAACAATGAAGTTTAAATTTAATGAGGGACAGCTGTGCAGAGGCATATTTAAATCCCAGTGCCTTGATGTAGGGCAGATCTCTGAGCTTTGGTTCTCATGTGTGTCCTGGGAGAACCCAAAAAGAGCTGTGCACACCAGAAGAAGGAAGTCTATACACAGGATATCCCTGTGAAGGAAGGGAGTTGAGCCCTTTAGATGAAAAGCTTGGTGGATTTATCCCTGCCTATGTAAAAAGAGAAGACATTGTGGCTTCCTTGTGTATAGAACTGCAAAGGAATCTTCCGTGTTATGAGGTCTTTGTAAGTACTGTTCATTTTCTTTGCCAGCTATTGTGTCACAATGCAGCCTACATGAAAATGTTACATCTCACTTTAACAAACAATTGCTTTTGACATTACCTATGAAAAGTCTGCAGAGCAGGAACTTAACAGAATTTATTTTGACTGTGCACTGAACTGTTTGAATGAACTGCTTTATCCTCCTTTTTTAAAGTTTTATTGCAAGTAAACATGCATTTCAAGCTAGAAAGATTGCTCCAGTGATTACTTTGTTAATTACAAGGAAACTAATTTACTACACTGGTGTTTTCAATGGGGAAAATTAAATCTTTTTATATTATGACTGCCAAAAGCTGCCTGCTTGCTTGAGTTAAATATTTACAGTAGAATTGGTTTGCAGAGTATAAAGTGATAGAAGAAACGTATGCCATGCAAAGGAGCTTGTTAGTTACTTTAGTGTGTGGATGACATACAGACATCCCTAATTGCTTTTGAAAACATGAAGCTATCGTAAGATAATTTCCAACAGAGTAGCCAAACTCTCATCACCTCACCTGTCTAGCTATGCACTGAAACTTATATGATTTTGGGAAACCCTGATGTCTATTACTACAAAAATTACAGACAAGATATTTTAGCAAGGTCTATGAGTTTAATCTGGATGCAGTCCTGAGAGTTTCAAAGCTGGAAAATTTTTATGAACAGCCTGGTAAGACTATGGAGGTGGTTAAGATGCTGGCCTTACACTGTATAGGTTCAGAGTTCGTCTTATTTTCATGGTGTACCCCACTGCGGGTGGTTTCTATAACACATGCAGTCAAGGGACTTTTATATATGAACACTTTTTGATTGGATGAGCTAGCATAATAACTAAGGTTTTTATCTTAAAGAAATAAGGTACAGGGTTTGATTCCAACCCCTGGCTATTAGCTAAACTTGTGATAGTCTGTGAAGTAGTAGCCAAGTATTTGCCAATAAAATATCAGATGTTGTGAAATTATGGTTGCAGACTCATAAATAAGTAGCATTTTGGAAATTTTAACTTCAGATAAATGTTGAAGTGCAATCCATACTAATTTAAGGAAGTGGGTAGTCCAGAGCAACCCAAAGTCTTCTGAACAGCTGGTTGTTTTGGTGGAACATTTCTTGCGAAGGTAAACTTTAGATTGTAAACCAGACTTGCAAACATATAGAATTTGTAATAAGCCTTCATCTAAATACTCTTCTTTGGCTATAACAAAGAAAAAGTTTTCATAATTTGAATACTTTTTTAAAGGTTCTGAAAAGGGCACATAGCCAAGTACTGGTCACTTAATATGTAATTACTATACTTGCAAAAACTGGTAATGGTAGTCAATGATCTTTTAATCAAAATGTGCTGGAGAGCATACCAGCAGAGCATGATAATGCTACATGGTTAACTTAGTATCATGACAGAGGTCAGATTTTATGCTTCTATCACCAAACTTATGAAATGTGTTATTGTAGATGACATAAAATAATGACTAGGATTTGTAGACTCAAGAAGCATAATTGTACTGGTTAAAGTATAACTTATTCACAAACATGAAGTAACCTGTAAGCAAGACATTGAAGTGGCATGTGTAATCAATCACAAGGCGGGATGGACACAATCACAAATGAAGAATCTCTTGAGTAAAGATTTATATATTTTAGCTTTGGCATCTGCTCTGTCTCATGATGTAATCATTAGCCATTATTTTCCCACAGAATAAATAACTACTCAAGTTTGGTTTTTTTTTAGGTGGGGGGTGGTTAGAGAAAACTATATGACTAGGGGCCAAAAAAAAGTTTCATCTCTGGGTGAAAGGCTTAGATAGTCTTATCCTAAGACTCCTGTTAAAATTCTAAAGGGAGTCGGTGTGAAAACTGCCAAGTATAGTTTGAATTTTACCAAATGATTCCAGTAGCTTAAATCATAAAATAAGTCAGCATAGAGTCTTGCAGATGCACCCTAGCTAAGAATACACCAAGGAAAGGAAATAAGAACAGAAAGTGTGAAAAGGCCATATGGGTTCCATGCTGAAAGACAAGAAAAAAGAAGATGAATAGTATCGTAAGCTTCCCTCAAGCTCTAGAAAAGCAAGCAGAAACTGGTCAGCTTCTAAGGAAAAGGCAAATAAAACTACTACTGAGTTAGAAAAAGAGAAACAGCCATTACCCTTGATTACAAAAAGCTGTTTTCATGAGATGCCCTTTATAGGAATGACCAGGATAATAGGAAAACAAAAACAGTACCTGTATTTGTAGGAGAAGACACCAATGCCTCTATTTTATGTCAGAACATGGGGGGATATGCTGTTTTAGCTGACTTTCAGATAAGTCATGTTAATTTACAAAAAGATGAGTAATAAGATGACACAATGTACAGCTAGGGAGAGTGTAGACAAAGTAGATGGAGAACCAAATGAATAGAGCAGGCCAACTGCATACCTTTACTTTAAGATAAAATAACCCCCTATGCAGAGTAACCAAACAGAGGGAACAGATTTCTAGCCAGCTGTGATTTCCTTAACCCTTTATAATAATACTCATGAAATAACTATGCCACCACATTTTTGGGTGGTCATTTAGAAATGGACAAGAAAAGGATGGAGCTTTGGCTAGATTTTATTGACCTAACATTATGAAGGACATACAGAATTTCTATGCAACCTGTCGAGTTCAAAAATACTTCACCCAACATTTTATTGAAGAAATCCTCTGACAGCTTTGCCTATTGTAGAAGTCTTTTTTGAACACATAGCAATGGGCACTGTTGGTCCACTTATTAAATGGAATAATGACCATCAGTACATCTTTGTGAAAGTTTATTATGCATCTACGTTTTCCCCTGTAAAAAGTCAATGCAAATTCCCCTAGCAAAGGGTAGTAATGCTCTTCTCCAGTATAGAACTTTCCCAATAAATTCTTACTGACCAAGGTACCCAATGTTTGCTCAGAGTGTAATATGAACTTTGTAAGAACTGTAAAGTGAAACAGCTAAGGACATCTGTGTACTACCCTTAACAGATGGGATAGATACTTGAACTAAACTTTAAAGGTTGTGTTATGAAAGGCTATAGAGACAGATAGAAACTCTGGGGGGGGGAGCTGGTGCAAGATAAAAACTCTGGGGGGGGGAGCTGGTGCAAAACTGGTTCTATCTAATCTATCTATCTATCTAATCTATCTATCTAATCTATCTATCATTTGAACTGCTATATGGCACATGTGCCTGAGACTTGCTAGATATAGCAAAGCAAATGTGAGCATTGCTAGATATAGCAAAGCAAATGTGAGCGATGAAAACATCATCTTTTAAAGTTCAACATGACATTTTTTTAGATGTGCAGGACAGATTAAATTGGTAGTGACCAAATATATGAAGATGATGCGATGGTGACAAGACTGATAGACAATGTAGAACAGAAATATGTGTTTGACAGAGTTCAAAACAAGAGGTAAGGTACTTGTATTAGTACCTCTTGATTTAAAGTGAGCCTTTTCCAAAGCATGGTTTCGTAAATCATGGAGAAATTGATATAAAAAGGAAAACAGAATATTCCTGGTACCACATAGTTGCTCTGAAACCATGGAGAAAAACTTCTAATGAAGTTTCTGTTGAAAGTATTTAGGGAAATGTTCTCCCAGAAAGTCCTGAAATCAAAACAGAGAAGGCACTTTCAATGTCTCAAGAACAGGAAGTGAAAGAACTTGTCCTCAAAAATATGGCCATTTTTTTGAGTTGCCTAGTAAACTCAAATTAATTCAGCACAGTACAGAAAATGTGCCAGATTATAAAGAACATGTAAAAGTCTGAATACCAGAGTTCCAACACCAAACAATAGGGAAGAAAAAAGTACAAAACTGCTTACAGTTGAAGATACAGAAAAATCCCAGAGTAAGTGAAATGTTTCCATTATACTGGTCCAAAAGCTTGATAGGTCCATATGTTTTTTTCAGTTATTTCAGAAGATTAAATAGCATATCTAAATGTGATTCATATTTCATCCCCTGATATACTGATAAAGAAACTGGGCAAAGCTAGACTTAGTAAAAGATAATTGTCAAATTCCACTAGACCCAAATGCAAGTGACATTTTACACACATGGTGGACTTATCCATTATAAAGTGCTGTCTTGTAATCTCCATTGAGCAGTTGTTACATTCTCAAGGCTGTTGGATAAAAACCTTAGACCCCACATCAGTAGCCAAACTGGATGATAGTCTAATACTTTCTGAAATTAGCAGAGACATCTGTTCAAATTTCAATACATTTCAGCTTTCTTTGTCAGGATGGATTGATTGCTAATCCAGTTTATTGCATGTTAGGTATAGCAATGACCTACCACTTTTGTTAAGTACTAGGTCAAATCATTGTGAAATGGCTATCATACAAGTCCTCACTGTGGTGTCAGTTGTGTGTTATTAGTGCAAGGATGTTACATTGTAGTGAGTTTCACAGCTGTGTGTTGTATTGTGTGAGCTTGTGGTGTATTTTCCGTGATTGTTTCCCCATTTTCTCCAATATGGTGAGACTTTGGAGTTAGTTGGTATATATAATTTTAGGGCATTTTGGGGGGCAAGCCCCCATAGGAGCCATGCAGGTGGACTCACCCCCATGCAATGAATACTTTTTCTATTTTTATTATTTTTTTTTTAACTCACCATTTTCTAAATTAAATTTTCAGTAAACTGCGAACTGTAAAAGGAATCACAGAATCTTTGACAGCTCATCGGTAAACCCTCATGAAAGTATAGGGTGAAAAAGTAGAACCAATCTAAAACTGGCCCATGCTAACTACTAAAAAGTAAGTGAATGTTTTTAATTTCCTGGTTAGCAATCACTGCAAGTTTTTTTCCTGAGTTTGAGAGTCTTACTTTTCCCAACTGATCTGTCAAAAGGTAAGGCTTCACTAAAGCTGAATTCAATGGAACAAGCCTTGTAACAATTAAATAGTATGCTGCATTTGGTACTCACTCTTATTTCCTGACTTTTTGAAATATTTGCTAGTACAAAATTATACCTTTGGAGGTAGACATAGGTGCAGTCTTTTCTCAGGTTGTAGAAAAGGGAGGAACACCTCACCTACTATATTAGTAGGAAGATTAGCAAATTCTCAAAAGAATACTAGTTATAAAAAGAGAGAAAATAACCACAAAGTGGCCCTTCAGTACTCTGAAATATTGTTACCACTTTCAAAGACTGTTTATCCTAATCAGATTTGACCTTCCTCAATGGTTATTCTGACACAAGGACACCAACACACAGCTGTCTCAGTGAGCAGTGGCCTGCCAGCCTTTCAGCATTACGATCATGTATTGTCCAGGATGTAGCCACCTAAATACAGGTAGGATGTCCTGGACATTCACTTCATCTAATGAGGCTCAAACTGAAAGATCCTTGCTATGAGAGGGTTGTTTGGCATAGTGGTAGCTGGTCCTTTAAGTCTGCTATCTCAAAAGGTTAGGTAGCATAGATGAAAGTTCTTTTGAAGGGTATTAACCCAGAAACTGGCAAGGAGGTTAGAGTTAATAAGATGCAGAAGCATACAGGAATATCTAAATTCTAATGCCCTAATAAAGAGCAGATTCATGATGTCTGTGTCTGAAAAGGGTCTTGGGAGGAATCTAGGAGAAGTTATGTATGCCATCAGGAAGAAAGGAGGCAATCCAGAAGTTATCACTGTTTAAGCAGGAAGTTGAACTTCCTAGAAGATAAGCTAACCTGATTTATTATGCACTGCATGGAGGGAGAAGATTTGTTGTTGCTATATTGTTGTCACTTTTCTGTAAGTACTGCCCATTTAATTTGCCATCTACTGTGCCAGAACTCTGTATATAATGCATTAATGTATCTTAATGTAAAGAAATATTCTTGACTTGAACTGTGATAGGCTTGCACAGCAGGTACATGAGAAGAGAATTTATCTTGAATGGCAGCTGAACTCTTTGGTATGAAATACTTTGTGCTGTTTTTTAAACTTTATTTATTCAAATCTATTTATTGAAAATAAGCATGAGTTAAAAACATGTGAAATCCAGTCACTTCTTTGTTTGTTGCATATAATTATTTGTGTGTGTGTGTGTGTACATATATATGTGTGTGTGTGTGTGTGTGTGTATGTGTGTATATGTGTGTGTATATATATATATATATATATATATATATATATATATATATATATATATATATATATATATATATATATATACACACATACAGTTATAGTTATATTTTCTCATGCTAACTAAATCCACCATTGTAGAATAATTGTGGTATATCCAATAGCAAACCAGACTCAAAAGTCATTACAATCATTTACACATTTTGTTATTTATATAAATAAAAGGAAAAGTTATTTCCTTGCATACACAGAGGAGGGGTTAAGCAAACACAGAAAATACAGTGTAATATATATATATATATATATATATATATATATATATATATATATATATATATATATATATATAATGTGTGTATATATATATATATATAATGTGTATATGTGTGTGTATATATATATATATATATATATATATATATATATATAAAACTTTTAGATCTCAGACTCTAAACTATTCAAAATAATTTCCTAATTGTAGCACAATATAACAATAATGTGCATCCTTCATGAAACCATATTCTTCCTTCAGATCAGTTCCTGAATATTGCTTTCTGATTCTGCTTTCTTTATGTTGCCCAGGATATTCTCTTGGCAAGCTACCAGCCCCACACTCTTTCTCTCAAGCCTCCCTCTAAGCTTGGGGAGCACCTCTGTTCAATCCCAGGATGACTGTCCCCTCCCCATGTACCTTTGTGTCTCCAAAATGGGGGACTCGCTCTTCTTTTTATTAATGACAAGTTGGGAGGAGTGTCCCTCTCCCTTTCCTATTTAGAACATTGACTACACATCTATGTTATTATTGATTTCTTACTTTGTGACTTGGTTATTTTATCCCCACCTCTGCCCTTAATTGATAAGTTACTGCACTATTCTCTCTCTCACTCTTATTTTAACACATATATATATATATATATATTTATACACACACACATACAAACATATATATTATATAAAAAATAATATTGAAATAAAACAAAAACAGCTAAAAACGATTGTTGCCATTAAGAACCATGCTTCACTCCTATGTGAGGGGCTTTATCACCAGACCCCGTTATTTATTATTCACACTTTGAGGTCACTGCATCTTGGGCATACAGTGATCAGTAATAGACAATGAAAATGTGTCTCTCTTTCTCTGGAAGGCTGTGATCTTGGAGAATTTCAGAAATATTCTCTTGTATGCAACAAGCAACACCATATGATCATTCAGTATTTCAAGATGTGAAACTTAAGTAAATGTTATACGAGTTGTGTCGTAAGGAATAGCATGTAAATTATATATTATATTATAGTATAGTATAAAGACATATGTAAACGTATATGGACCTATAGCTACTCTCAATGATCTTTGGATTATAAAGTGCCTTTGAAAACTATATGAACCAAATGGCCACTGCAATCCATTTTTTTATTTATTCATTTCCTTTGTTGACTGGGTTAAGCCCACTGAGCCATTAAATAGAACCACTTTCAGTCTTCTGTGGAGCAAAGCTCCAGTAGTTACAAGTAGAAACAATCAAAATATACAATGAATTGTAGTACAACTTCACAAACTGAATAATGCAGTGCATTAATAGACATCTAATGTGCTAAACAGCTAATAAAAACAATTATGGAACTGAAATGTTCACATTTATAATGAATCTTTGAAATTAGAGTGTTTAGATAGTGTCTTTTTGCAATTACAGTATTTATGAGACAGAACTTAATTGAAAGAAAAACAAATGAATACCAATGTAGTCAAGAAAATATAGGTTATGAAAGATTAATAGTAAGAGTTAGAGAAATGTGGTAGGCATTTTTCGTAAAAAAATTATTTTAAGTAGAAAAGAAGCATAATTAGGATGTTAATGGGAGGTTTAGCCGAGGGCAATAATAAAGAGGTAGGAGTTTTAATGTTTAAGATTGAGTTTGTTGCAAGGACATTGTTGTTGAATAGGTTCTTTAAAAGTTTCATACAGGGTTTAAACCCTTCCTTCATTATATGCATAATCAACAGGACTGTGTCTCTCATCTGTATGTCCTTGGGCCATGACTTATACTGAGGTCATGAGTTTGCATGATCTAAATCAACAGTGATTTGGCTGAATACTGCCTGAAAGGGAACAGGGCAAAGAGTCCTTAAAAAGGTAAATATTATTTTTACTATTGTGTCTTTAGTTAGGTGAAGAAGATCTAGAAAAAATGTATTTTATGTACGTGTATTTACTTACTTATTATTTTATTTTCAAGTAGGCCTTTTTTGTATCATTGCTACAGTTTCAGGAATATCTTGAGAGTACAAAAGAGTTAATGATTTGTTCAAGGACACAGAGAAGGTATGTAATAGCCAAACATCTGCTGTTACATTTATGTCTGCTAAAAGTAAGGCATTTTTCTCTCTATCATGTTAATATGTTTGCACATGGATAAAGTGATTAGGACTTCTTTTCGTTATTAGGATAAAATGGTGTTCTGAGGGGGTATCACCAAAGAAGGAACATACTAAGTATTCTGGGTGTTGCTTGAGAAATCCCAGAAATAGCATGCACATCAATATGAGTACATCACATGACAAAATAAAGCAAACAAAGAAATGAAGCAAACTTTTGATATCAGATCCTTTTTCATTAAACTTAAGGCAAATTACTTGTATAGCATAGCACTTGGAAAGGATGGAATTCATGAAGAAATATAAAAGCATACAGTGCCAGTAGTACTAGAAAGCCACACTACACAGATAACAAGTATCTGTATACTGATATAAAGTGCCAAACTTCAGCCAAGGACTGCAGTAATGAACAAATAAGGTAAAAGATGCAGTAGATCTCAAGTGATATCCACAAAGCTACAAACACAAGTGATTTTGAAGCATAATGCAAATGAATATACTTCTCAAATTTCCCAGTTTTGGAAGACATCATTGATTTTAGTCCTCATATTTTTGTCCTGTCCCTCGTAACATTTTTTACTTTCTGTTACATTACTGATTTTCGTGCTTTTTATTCAGAAATGCATGTTAATGCAAGCCTTGGGGCTGGATTCATCAATATTTACACATTGCACTAAGCACATGTGTGCATCGTGCAGTGGCGAGCATGCTCTTTGTTATTTGGTATTAAACAGCTCTACATTCCGTGTTAAGCTTCAAAACAAGGGTGAGTGGCAGCATATGTTAATGAAGGCAGAAATAGGTGAAATCCACATTAATGAAGCAATTCAACATGGTGGAGATATTCAGGAATATATCAAATGCTTGTTTACATGCCAAGCTTGCTCTTTGGCTTAATTCCAATACTCTTAGAATGCAACCATGAACACACATGCCTACCCAAATATGTTAGGAACTGCTGCTGTTATTAACCTGCATGTGGAACATATTTAACACAAGGAGCTGCCAATGCTGCAAAACTTCGGCCTAGAAAGAGAAGGTTCTTCAGACCTTGCTTGACTTATCATGGAATTCATAGTACAAAAATTGCAGAGTGGTACAGGGTGGGCAGGGATACCTTGGAGGAAATACGTAACCTCTGCTGCCTGCACCTGAGGCCCTGGGGAAATCATGCAAAACCCATTCCATTGGAAACCAAGGTATATGTAGCATTACATATACTAGCTACAGGCACTTTTAAGAGATAAACATGAAAATTCACCTTACAAAATGCAATTACATAGTTACTTATAATGCA
>NC_056725.1:1551101162-1551174635 GCF_019279795.1 Protopterus annectens | reverse complement strand
TGCCTACACTACCGCACACAGTGTGTTTTGCATACCTACGCCGGGGGCGGAGACGGTCCGGCGCATGCCGGTAGTGCACGTGGAATTCATTCATACCTGAATCGCTCAGCAGCCATATTTGGCGTTATAACGCCGACGCTATGCTGGCGCCTGGCGCAAGGTTCATGAATCCGGGGGATAGACATGGTTACCCTCATATGCAAATATTGTATTTCAATAAGATAAAAATAGCTCACAGTAACTTGAGTAATGTATGCAACACATATTCGTCTTTCCAATACTATGCATCACTCATTAAAGTCGTCCTGTGCCAGGAGTTGCACTGAAAGTTCCTGCTCTATATTAAAACACACATGTAGTACATAAATATAAACCCCCCTCCAAAAAAAAAATATATAATTGCCATGACATACCTAGTAAGGTTACAGAAAATTTATAATCTCTTAACAGATAGAAGCATTAAAAAAAATGTCGAAAATGAGTGCTAACATTTGGGATAAGCTTATTTGATGTCATGAATATACAACAGGTTTATTACAGTTGTTGGTCTAAACATAACCTTCACTTTACTACTAGTTAAAGATGCTGTCATATGTGCTCATATCCTCAGAGAAATGTTGCTATACAAACATGTAATGCTAGCTGATGATACTTCACTTAAAACTGCTATATCTTCTATATCAACACAAAAAATTTCAGACATCACGTAATGTTATCTGAAATATAAACCATCAGCATTGTTAAATAAATTATTTTAAAGGAACATCACATACCTTGGCAGGATTTATATGAAATGTATATGAAAAAAATAATGCAAATGTAGTAGTCAAACAGCTGAATCTCAAAGGTTTGTGAATTCAGACAGTTTCTACTACTATACAAGTGCCTTAGCACTATGTGCTTATACAGTGCATATTAACCCCATTTGACAATGTGAATATGTAAATCATGTATGATCTCATTATAATTTATGAACCCCATAGTCTTCTTGAAGTGCTGGACAAGTAAACATGGTGTGTGGACCTTCGCGAGGCTGTGCACATGTCCTAGCAATACAAGAATGGGCATTGGGAAGTGGGAGTTGCTATGGGCTTGCAAATGTGACTCATTAGCAGTACTACATAAATAACGGTGTTTGGTACTCCTGCCACTGTGGTGTGCACTTACAGAGTGTGTGCCAGTAAGAATAAACTTAAATATGAGATTACCCTGACATATAGGTTCATAGGTAGGTACTAGGCTATCAGCCCGAGGGCATTTATAAGCCTAACCAGAGTGTGTCGGCTTTCGCCGCCCCATTGATTGATTAACTGAGCCTCTATCAAGCAGAGCCAATGAAGTGATCCCAGGGGTGTATTTTCTGTTACACATCCACTCGTCAAAGCTTCTCTTCAAAAGTGTTAGTGAGCAGCACTGCCTAATGTAGTTAGGAATTTTGTTCCAAAGCATGGGGAGTCTCTGTGACAGGAATATATCCCTCCAGCATGTTCTATTTATTGTTGTGGTGAGGTTTAGCTCACTAGAGCACATGGCTCACAGTGACTTCATTTATTTAGGTGGAGCATGTCCATCAATTCTAAATTGGACATGGTTTTGTAAGTCAGGCAGAGATCACCTCTAAGTAAGCGATATGCCACTGAGTACAGCCGGAGTTTTTTCAATCAGGCTGCATAGGACAAATGTTTGAGGCCAGTAATCCTCTTGGTGAAGTGCTTTTGTGGTCTTTCAAGCTGTTGGAAGTGTCTTGTGAGGTACATCCCAAATGGGGCATTGTTCTCTGATAGGTCTGATGAGTGACGCGTAGAGGGGGCACTATAACCTCTTTATTTCTAGATGAGAACCTCTTAGTAATTAGATGGGACACATAGAAGGATTTCCTAACTACTTTGGCAATATGATTGTCAAAGGAGAGATTACTATCTACCTGGGTCCCCAGATCGCGTATTACCTCTTCTGTATTAAGGGAGCTGCTGCCTATGTGGTATTTCGTGGGTGTTTTGTTTTTCCCAAATGGGATGACCATGCATTTTGTGGCATTTAGCTTGAGGCCATGACTTTGACACCAGGTGTCTGTCTCAGTAAGGCATTTTTGGAGGATGTCCATGTCAGCCGGAGAGTCAATTATGGCTCCCAGTTTGCAGTCATCAACTAACTTGGTTAGCCATAGTCCTCCTGTATTTGCCTGTACTTCTGAGAAATATATGCCAAACAGTAGGGGTCCCAGAACCGAGCCTTGTGGGACACCACTTGTGACTGGTTTAGGGTCAGACCTGGAGCCCACTATTCTTACCGTGTGAGTTCTCTCTGTAAGCCAGGTGGCAACCCATCTTGTGAAGTAGGGGTTTATATTGAGGCTGGTGAGTTTTTCTATAATACCCGAGTGAGAAATGGTGTTGAACGCCTTGGTGAGATCAAGGTAGGCTGTGTGAACCACTTTCCCTCGTCTATGGCCTTGGTAACTGTCTCAAAGAAGTCAACCAGGTTTAGTAGGCATGATCTGCCCTTAACAAAGCCGAACTGGGTTGGGTCAAGTGTTTGGAGGTTCCCAATGTCTTTGTTAATGAGTTCCATGATGATGCACTCTATAGCCTTGCAGACCAGGCTAGTCAGGCTTATGGGGCGATGGTTAACAGGGTCAGTTGTAGAAGAGAACACATTATAACTGAATATGTGCTTAAAACGTAAATCTGCCATATCTAAATATATGCAAAGCATAATGCCATCACTTTACAAATGTATTAGCATATACTAACTGCTTACAAAATAGGGAGAAAAACGTCATACATTTGTTGTTACTGTGATTTGATTTGTTAGGTTAAGTATGGTAAATATCAAAGCCATGCAGATATCAATTGTGAAATGACAAAGGACAACTTGATAACATGGATATATTGCTCCATAAAAGTGTTATAAATTAAAAACTTAAGTATATGTGCTCCACTTTCTCTGCCTCATACCCACTCTCTGTATGTGGAAATTACTTTTAATTTTCCCAGTGTTTCATGGTAGTGCCATGGTATCAAGGTTTAAATCTCAAGAGGGTAGTGCCATGGTATCAAGGTTTAAATCTCAAGAGGGCGATGTCTATGTGAAAATAGGGATCCTTAATGTTCACATTTTTATGGTATAAGACCACAGAGTTGAGAACATGACATAGTATTTTTCCTTTTCTCTTATTTTCCACCTTCATTCTTTGTGCAAAGCTTGGCATTGCACGTTGCTGACTGCTGACTGTCAGGGGTCACTAGCAGTAAACGATGGATTATTACCAATGCAAAAACTCAAATTTTAATTTGAGCTTCCATAAGTAGCACAAATGAGACTGGCTCTGGTATGCTGCCATCAGAACTTTAGCACTCTGAATAGTAGTGTAAATAAAATGTACCTATGTAGCACAAGGTGTAAATGCAGTGAGTTTTGAGAGAGAGCAGAACTAACATTGGCTTTAAATCCAGACTACTGATACATTTACAGATGGGGTCAGAATAAGTACTGTTAAAGATTTATTATTATGAAATGGACAGCCTAACTCTGTGATGAATGATAAATACTTTACCTATAGTTACTGTGAATTGCTGTTACAAATGGTTGTTGCTGGAAGCTCAAAATATTCTTATTAATAATAGAATTTGATATGCATGATGTTAAATATGACATCTCCTATAAAGTGTGAAAACAAATTAAATCAGTAACTTGATGAATGAAGAATCATTTATAATATATTCTGGATTACTTAGCATTCATATCTCTCATGTAGTAATCATGACAGTAATATATTTCCTTTAAATGTATGTAGCTATTACTTGTATGAGGTGTGTGAGAAATTAAATTATATAGTCTCCTGTGTGGTCCCTTTATCAAGAATTGTTATTACCTGAAGGTTTGATGATATGCAAGAGAAATACAAGTTATCATGTTGCAAACAAATCATAAAAGGATGAATGTGTCAGGTTAATCCTGTAAGTTTTGTGTTCATTGATAGATATGCCCTTTAATTGGATTACTTTTTTTATTTTCATAGGTATGTACTAGGCTAACAATGACTAGGTCCTTTTAAGCCTAACCATGTAACCCAAATCTCTGACAAGTATGGATACCATTAATAAGTGTAAGCAGGGGCTTGGGAGATGTAACATTTCCTAGAAGTGGCCTGGGAGATGAACCATTTAGAGGCTGCCTGTGTTCATTAGAGAGATAGGTGCCAAACCAGACATGACTTTCCTGTTAACATTCAATTGTCGAAGGTACACCTGAACTGGGTTAGGAAGGAACTCTGCTTCATATGGATAAGGAGCCTGTCACAGAGAAGGGATAGTATCTGGGATACATTCCAGTGTCTCCATCTGGTCATATTTATATCACAGGCAAGACTTAAGGCTTTATAACAGGGAATTCTGGTGCTGTTTGTTTTGTGTATATGCAGGAGTTCTATCAGGGTGGGGTCTAACAATGTCAGGCATTAATCTTCCCAAAAGCAGCCTGTAGGAGACAGAATACAGGGATAGGACTTTGAGAAGTACTGCATAGGAAATGTTACTTATGCCTTGCATTCTTTTAGTGAGAAACCTCTGTGGACATTCCAGTTGTTGGATCTGTCTGCTTAAGTACATAACAAAGGTGAATTGTACTCAATGATAGGTCAGAAGAATGCTGAATTTAGTGAAACAATTACCTTATTGGAGCAAGATACCATACTTTTGTTTTTAAGTTGCACAACCTAGAATGATTCCTCACTACATGGTGTCAAAGGGTAGATTACGGACTACATGTGTCTCCAGGTCCCTGACTACTGGGTTGACACTTAGGAGTGTGTTGTCAATATGATCGTTAATAGGGGTGAATGACTTCATGAAGTATACTATTATGCATTTCTTGGCATTTAGTTTTAGTCCATGGTTCTGACACAAGTTATTTGTGTCAGCCCTTTCTGGAGAATACTTGTGTTGGTGGGAGAGTCTGTGACTGCTCCAAATTTGTAATTGTTGGCAAATTTTGTCATCCAGAGGCCCTTGACATTGGCCTGGACTTCAGAGATGTAAATGCCTAAAAGCAACGTTCCCAGGACCCAATCTCTGAGGGACTCAGCTTTTGAATGGCTTCTTTGTAGAGGTGGATTCCCCAGTTTTATTTTCCTGGGTCATGTCTGTGAGCCAGATGGCCTTTCATCAAGTGCCAAAAGGGTTTATACCTAACCTCTTGAGTTATTGCCCAGGTGGGGTTATTGTATCAAATGTGTTAGCCAGGTCAGGGTAAGCAGTGTGATTCACTTTCCCCTCATCCACTGCTTTGATGACCTTCTCAAAGATGTCCACCAGGTTGAGCTGGCATGACCTGCCCTTGATGAAATCAAATTGAGTTCGGTATAGTATCTGGAGGTTTCTTTAGCCATTATTGATCATTTCCATCAGTTTTATTTATTGTTTCTGGCTTTTGTATTTGATCACCACTTGGCAGTGCGCAATGCCAGCTCACGACTGAAGGCAGAAAATCAAAAATGTAATTTGTGCTGCCATTAGTGGCGCAAATGAGACTTCTGCTGGTTCATGTCCATCATCACTCTGGACTGTTAGTGAAGAAACTGCATCTGTCCACTGCTTTTCTCTGTGGCATGAGGTGTACATACAGTTAGTTTTGGGAAGGAGTAGAGGTAATGCAGGGTTCAAATTCAGTTTACAGGTGATTTTAATGGGGGATCAGAATAAGTAATGTTTCCTAATTTATATTAGGAATGTAGCATAAAGTACAACTGAGAATTACAAATATTAACTCTGCAACACAAATATGAGTAATGATTATAATATGTCAAATATAAGCTGTGTAAATTATGTTAATCAGAACTATGATAGTTACTTTAAGTAAAAGTTGCATAGGTATAAGCTGCATGATATTTATTTAAAATTAGTATGACTCGTCACACATAATTATGTGTGTAGGACAGTATGTCATATAAAGCATGTATGGCACCTACTCCAGCATATATTGCTCAGGTCATGCAACTCATTGCTTGTGCACAGCAAAGATCATTGCCTTTTACACAGAATGCCAGTATCAAAACAAGTTAAAGTCATACACATGCAGGCATGTCTTATTTAGATCTCCACTCATGCTGACATTTGTATACCTCAACTTACACCTTAAAAAGTAAGTTTTCCTGTGCATTGACAGCTGTAAATTTTATCATTTTAGCCTTCTTTTTTCTCATGGGTTTGATTCCCAGGTGGTATTTCCCACCAAACCATTATGTCCTGTTTCATGGCATTTTACCTCTAAACAATAACCACTATAACCAACATCATAAAGCATTTGATTTTTTCATATGTTCATAGGTAGGTACTAGGCTATTGGCCCTAGGGCCTATACAAGCCTAGCCAAAAAGGTACACTGGCTTTCGCCACCCAAGAAAATTATTTTCCTGTGACCCTGTCGAGCAGAACCACAGAAGTGATCCCCGGAGTGAATTTCCTATTATCCTATTATCCATGCAATCATCAAGATTCTTCTTGAACGGTGCTAATGAGGAGCTCTGTTTGACATAGGTAGTCTGTTCCAGAGTATGGGAAGTCTCTGGGACAGGACTCTATCCCTCCAGCATGTTCTGTTTATTGTGGTGACAAGGTTTAGGTCCCTAGAGCATGCAGCTTGGAGGGATTTGGATTTCTTTAAGTGGAGAATGTCCAACAGCTCTGGGTTTGCCATAGCTTTGTATGTTAGGCAGAGATCGCCTCTGAGTAGGTGATATGCGATGGAGTAAAGCTGGAGTTTTTTTGAGACGGTCTGCGTAAGGCATCTGTTTGAGGCCAGTAATCCTCTTTGTGACGTATTTTTGAGGGGTTCCGGCGTGTAGCTCACAAGACATTTCCCTGCGAGCTACATCGCCGATACCAAATGGCTGCAGCAGCAATTTGCCATAGAGCAATATGGCTGAATAGCATAGCTGCTGCTGCTGTAACCTATGCACAGAAATATTTCTACTGGTGGCGATCTTACAGACAGCTGCCCAGCTGTATTCTAGCAGGGACGTCCGTACTAGATGTGTACCACATTCCGTATTTTTATGTAAGTAATGCATTTATTTTATTATTTATTTATTTTATTGTCAGACGTGTGACAATAAAATAAATAAATAATACAATAAATGCAGGAGAGGACCCAGGACTGAACCCTGTGGTACTCCACTCATCATTGGTCTGAAGTCTGATTTGGAGTCTGCTACTTTCACAGTGTGGGTTCTGTCAGTAAGCCAGTTGGCAACCCATCTTGTCACATAGGGATTTACACCTAGTTTGAGTTTATCTATAATTCCAGAGTGGGGGATGGTGTTGAACACCTTGGCGAGATCTAGATAGGCTGTGTGAGCCCCCTTACCCTCATCTATGGCTTTGGTGACTACTTCAAATAAGTCTATCAGGTTTAGGAGATGATTTCCAGAAAACGTTGAGCAAAAGAGTTGGTACATGAGTTTTCAGTGGAATGTGGGTAAGTGCAGTGAGCATCACACATGGCCAAGGTCTTACTGTCATATTTGACACCTTCATTGTATTTTGAAGTAATCATTCATTGTACATTGAAGTAATCATTCCCAAGGTCTCTGCCAAGCCATTTTATGTGCTTTCAGTTGCACAAATACAACTGGCACAGCTATGTGTCATTGCACAAAGGCTGGTACATGTGATATCTGAGTTGGGTGCCAATTCAGACACATAGTTCTAAGTATCCTTCAGAAGACATGGCAGGGTAATGTGAGGATAGTGCTCCATTTGTAGTCCAAAAGTGGGGTGGAGGAGCCCAGGATCTTTGTGGAACTCTTCATCATGTGCTACAGTCATAATCTTCTGCATGGGGGCTATACTGGGTCTCAGTACAAGGCTGAGGTTTGGAATAACTTGGCCAAGGCTTTCTCTAGTACAACTGGCATTCTATCCATTGGGGAGCAAGGTTGACACTATTATAGTCACATGAAGAGATACAAGCAGGACCTCTTGAGCTGATGGGTGGTGAATTTTGAACTGCAAACACCTCCAAGTTGTATAAGTATTGTTACCCATCACCAGTCAATGATATAGCATGGATTTGTCAGCCAATTAAGTTATTCATTATGCTTCAATTTTTTTGTCTTTTCTGTTCTGCACAGCTGTTGAAGCAATTGCCCAGAAGACAGAGGCACATTAGGAAAGAATGGCTTACATCAGAGAGGTATCAGTTAGGTATGCATCAGGTAGTAATGCAGGCCAGATCATACTTTTCAGGACATCAGTCCATATGAGCTTGAGAAGGTATATCAAACTTTTATGTCACACATACATAAATCCACCAATAGCTCTTGATTGCATCAGGCAATAAGTAAATCAGCTTATCTTTGTGTGGGTAAAATTCTCAGCAGTCAAAATTAACTTTAATTACAAGATAGTATGCATAAATTATTTACTGCAATATTAAATGTTATTAAACATTCCATTTTTACTGGCTTTATTTTCTTGGAATACATATGCATAAGCTATAGTCAAATGAGTGTTTCCATATTACTTATATTAGCACTAACAATGATTTATTTTATTACACATTAATGCTTTCACATGATATATGGATGTGACAAAGGTGACAATAGTTCTGACATGTTTGTTTATATGTTGAAATAATCATGTGTGACATGCCATTGATGCTCTCTATGTTTTCGCTCCCAAACCCCCTCTCTCTCTATTTTATCTTGTGTGGATGCATTGCTGCTGCAGCACAAATAACTGTCAGCACAAGGACCTAGATTGACCTCTGCGGCTTGGGTCAACATAGCTACATAAACAGTCAGCAAATCTGAGTCACAACCTATCAGCGTTGCCTCCACAATGTCTGAACTATCTGCTCTGGCTGCTGGTGCAGTGGTTTTCACTGGAAGTAGTACAAGAGGTGGTGATTTTTGTTACCCATCAAGAACTGACAGGACTGGTGGAGGACATCATGGAGAGGGGTCTTGTGACTGAATCAGCAAAGTAGAAAAGGTCCTGCATCGAACTGCAAAATCTATGCCCCATGCAGTACTGACCCAGGGATCTGTGACAGGAGGCAGTGATGATAGTTCTGAGTATAATGACTAGATTCTGACTCTGCTCAAGCTGGACACAGATGTGCCTGTGATGACCCCAACCTGTCCCCCAACATTTTGTGTCCTTCATCATCCCTGTTTCTCTTGTAGGACCTGTTTAACTGCACTTGCTATCTAACCTACCCTACCTATCTAGCCCTCTTACTTCTAAGTACCTTCCCATCAGTCCTTTCTCTAAAAGAATTTAAAAAAAAAAAAAAAAAAAAAAAAAAAAACACCCCATATATATTTTGCTACTTTCTCTCTGTGTCTGCTTGACACATTGATTTGGTCATATTGGCTATACAACATTATTCTGTTACCCAGCCCTGATGTGGTGACTATCCACATTCATCAAATTATATTTATGTTGCAAAGTGAATGGCTAAGGTGCTCTCCCACCACCATTCTGCATATTCATCTTTTCTTTCCTGTAGCCTACTTTCTGCTTGCGCTTCATTTTTACCGCAGCCCCATTAACCATTTTTTCACATTTTTAATCCAGTCAAGAAATAGAATTGCGCACAACAAACATGAGAGGTGAGCCATAAAAAAGCCATTTGTTTTTGTGCTCAGCATTTTCACTATGCTTGGCATCATGCACCAGTGTTGAGTGATGGTAAGTAGAGACTGACGTCCTATGGCAAAACAATTGCATTTTTGCTGTCTCCCACTCTGTTCTGATTATCGTCAAACAAATGTGCTTAGCCCTGTTGCACTATAGAAATCTAGGCAAAAGACAATATTGTGTGACATTTACTCTAATGTTTATCAGGCTGCTGGATTTAATGTACTCTTTAAAAGATGTTTCAGTTCTCATTACTATGTTGAAACCTGGTGCCTACACTTTTCAATCTTTTCTCACTGTTCTTAAAATATATGAGTGTTAATTTTATGTAGTATGAGGTCCTATGAGTGTTAACTTTATGTAGTATGAGATCCTATGTGGTGTGTTCAGATAATTTATGTCTATTGGTTCATTTTTTATAATGTCAGGGGTACAAATCAAATTATTAAATCAAAGTATTAAAGTTTTTTATATTGCCATTACATGTGCAACTGTTGGCTACATATATTATTAATGCACCATTATCCTACTTATGCCTTAATTGTGTTTATACTTTTCTACCCCTGCTTGTTTTCCTATTGGAAACACTTTATTACACACAGCTAGACCATACCTCTCAACCTCTTAATGCAAGAAATTGGGACAATGCCTAAAATAATTGGGGAACAGCAGCTCAAAAATAGGGACATAAATTTAAAAAGTTGCTAGAATAACAGGATTTGTGTTAACATGCATCTGAAACTCAAATATACGTAATAATTTCATGACTTCAAACTCAGTAACTTGTCAGAAAACCATATATTTTCTGAGGAACAGACCAAAAATATGAGACAAAAATATGGGCATTCTGTCAAAATCTGGACAGTTGAGAGGTATGAGCATGATAGATCAATTATTATAACAAGCCTAAGATAAGCAAACCACAAAGATGGCCCATAAACAAGCCTCTTGCTATGTCTTTGTCCACACCCCACTTCTGTCTCAGTATTCTTTGTATAACACCTGGAATGGAGCAGCAAATGTAACTGATTATAGATGGCAGTTTATATCTAATGACAAAAGCTGGTGAGTTTTTGCCATCAACTGCATTACTCTGCTGCCCCTCATGCTACTGAGCTTATCCTCACTGTGCTATGGAAAAACAGGCTGATAGTGTTATGAGGAAGCAGTTGTCATATATTAAACAGGCTACAACACTGAATGAGCACCATAATGGGATGTTGCAATTCTAACTATTCTAATGAAATATGCTGCACACAAACTTCCTTTCTTCATACTGTTTACATAGTCTGGGATTCCACCAGCAGTAACAAGCTTGTTCCTTCATATATCTGATAATCATTCCCAAAATGCTCATACCTTTGCAGAAATAAGTGAAAACATTTAGTGCAATCAAGACTATGTGTTCACAAGCATAGTACTCAGTGCACTAGTCACATCTGAAACATATTTCTGCTATACACACATAAGGTGATAGGATGATCTAGTTGCATTTTCTGAAAGTCTATTAATTATGACACCTAGATGTCTTGTTATTTTGTGACTGCACGACTCCATGATGTCATACAAACACGTACAGTTCCACATGAACCAGTATAACATGCATTAAATCCATGGGCAATCCCCATAAATGAGGTTTGTCTATGTATGCACCTGTATTATCCATATAATTATTACTTTACTGAGATTATCAATACAAATGTATAAATCATGATACATAAAATATTAACATAACACACATTGGACTGAACTGGATTAGAATTAGAACTGTTTGTATGTCTGTACTCCTTATCTGTTCTAAGTTTGGTATGGAGCACAATAGACTACTGCTAATTTCCATTCTAAATTCAAAGCCTATAAATATAATTATGCAGATGATAATAGTATTCCACTCAAATGTGCTTGTCAGTGGTATGCTTCATGGAGCAATTTTGAAAATGGTAATATAAGTTGCTTGGATTACTTATGTATGCTGCAATGGACTGTTGTATTCAAGATATGTGGAGTTAACTGTGATGGGGATAAACATTTCATTATGTCAAGTTATGAATGCACCCCAACACATTTAGGCTTGCAAATTAATGTACAATGATGTGGGACCTTGTCACTCATACTTCTCAGAGGTATTAAGCAGTGCACTGTCATATCTGTTACTTGTTTATATTTGCAATGCACATTGCACAAGTGTGAAGAAGTATTGAAAATGACATAAAAATGAGTACTATGTGCATACAATCATCCAAACTGAACACTCAGGAATACTTGGTTTCCAATCCACTGTTTCACAAATGAGATTATCAGTACACCCTACTGTAAAACAGCCATGTCATACTGCCTCAATGTACATGATTGACAGGATATATGTTATCTGAGCAGTATGCAATTACTTGTGATCAACACATTGCTGTTACTTCTGCTTGTCAAGATGCATGCCTTTGCATCCAAACCTGTGGTGCATACTAGTTTCTCTGCAACACACTGATGTGGTAATCCTTAAAGCATGTGCATGTGCATTATCACACATCTAAAGTCAGACGTTTCCTGTAATGCTTGTGATTGATGCAATGTACTTTAGACTGTGTAATTAGATACGGATTTGAATACAACAGTGCCTAACTATCATGAGTGTCTGCCTGTGCATCTTTAGTGCTAGGTAGACTTTATTCATTTACACATCTGATGAGTACACTTCCACTTAGGAGAATTATTTAAATTGAGAGAGGACTTGCCCAATCAGTCTCTTCTCTTTTACCATGGACATCTTCTCTGCAACACACCAATAAGACCATCCTATCAAAACTGAGGTAATTCATCTCTACAGTTAGACTACTCTTGTGGTGCTTGTATTTCATACTGAGTTCTCTACATTGTGCAACTAATGCATGTCATTCAATCCAATAGTATTGAACATTTGTATGTCTAGTGTCAGGTAAATATAGCTCCAACAAAAGATCCAATGTATACATTTCCACTCAGGAGAAACCATTAAACTGAAAAGACATTTCCACTCAGGAGAAACCATTAAACTGAAAAGATTCCCCAACAATTTCTTCTACTTTTATCACAATATCTTCTCTGCAACACACAGATGAAGTCATCCTTTCAAAACTGTTGGAGTCAGATATCTCTTGTGGTTCTTGCAGTTGATACTGTGTTATCTAGATTATATGACTAGATAGGCAGGTTGTTCAAATCCAAAAATGCATAAATATTATGAGTGTATGTATGTATCTGTCCTGTCAGGTAAATTTGGTTTCCTCACAAGCTCCATTATGTATACTTCCACTTATGAGATATGTATGTATCTGTCCTGTCAGGTAAATTTGGTTTCCTCACAAGCTCCATTATGTATACTTCCACTTATGAGATATAGTTACACTTTGAGGGAGTTCCCCCATCACTCATCACTTGCATTTTAGCAAAAGTGCATTCTGTGCAACATATTGATGATGTCATCCTTTCAAATGTGCACTATATTGGAATCAGACTGCTTTAGTGGTGTTTACTGTTGATACTCTGTTCATTAGACTGTGTAAGTAGGTAGGTGGTTGGAATCCAATGGTGCTGAGCTACCGAGAATGTCTAGTATCAAGTAAGTATGGTTTCAGCAATGGATCTGATTCATTCACTTTCACATACTAGAAACATTTACACTGGGAGAGTGCTCCCATATCAGTTTCTTCCACATTTAATACTAATATTTGTTCTGCTACTCTCTGATGAGTCATCCTTTCAAATGTGGTCTATCTTACATTTGCATTAAAACTTCTGCTGTGGTCCTTTTAGTTGATATGTACTCTATGTTGTGTAACTAGATAAGCAGGTTGTTCAAATCCAGCATCACTTAAATAGTATTAGTGTATATCTTAGTGTCGTGTAGAACTGGCTCCATCAAAGATACCTTTTATACATTTCCATTTAGGAAATATATTTATGGTGGGAGGGGACTACTCAATCAATTTCATTCATTTTTTAAACAAGACACATTTTGTGTAACGCAGTGATAAGATAATGCTTTCAAAAGTGCACTATATCAGAGTGTCACACTCATACTTCTCCTTTGGCATTTGGTGTTGCCACTGTGTTCTCTAGATTGTGTAAGTACATAGGTATGTAGCTTGAATCTAGCAGTAAGTGACTACTATGACTGTGTGTGTCTCTCTCATGCTAGGTAGCAATTGCTTCATTTACATATATAGTGTGTAGTTTTGCAGTGGTAATGGGCTCACCCACCAATTTAGACTCTTTAGCACACATCACCCTGTGATAACAATGGTAGTATCAGCCATTCAAATGTGCACTATCACTGTTGTAAGTAAGCAACTCTTATAGCACTTGTGATTCATGCAATGTCTTCTAACTTGTGATCTTAATGAAGTAGTAGGTTCAAACCCTGGCATTACTCCATTGGCTCAATGGTGGCAGGGTGTGCTTTTAGACCAGAACGGTGTCACCCACATAGCTGAGGTATACATGTATAGCTGGAAATCTTATTGACTGCTTTCTGTCTATTTTTGCAAAGACAATTGCTTTGTTAAACATTGATGAGGCCATTTGTTGAAATGTGCTTTATCTCAAACTAATCATAAGCCTTCTCATGTGGTATGAGGAAATCATACAATGTTCCAAAGCTTATTGACTTACTAAGCCATGAGTTAAAATTTGGGTTTATCTATGCATTGTGCTTCTACAGTCAGTGTTGACTGCATTGCACAACAAATGTGTTTGGGCATACTTACAGTCATACACTATTTTGTGACAGAGACTGATCACACCATTCTTTGAATCAATTTATAGGCAAACCTATACCTTGTAGCACTAAGATGATGTAATGCCTTCAAATACATTATCTCACATTTGTAGTAAGACTTTTCATGTGGCATGTGCAGTCCAGGAAATATCTTGCAGATTTTGTGTTCACATAGGTATGTGTTTGAAACCCTGAGTGACTGAATACTATCAGAGGGTTTCATTTTATGACTATGTATACATTGCATCCACTATATTTTATGCATATAATTACAGTGGGAGATACTATCAGTGTGTCATTTCACTGCTGTGCATGAATTACATCTACCACAGTTTTCATGTGTACTGTTATAGTGGGAGAGCTCAAGCAACTGCTTTGTACAACAAGGATGATGCCATGCCTTCAAATATGTTCTGTCTGCCAGCTGTGGTAAGACTTCACCTGTGGTGCAAGTGGTTAATACACATTTCTTTTTTTGCTAAATGTTTTATTAAGATTGTAAATAAATAACATAGAAATACATAATTAGAAATTACATATGCAGATAAAAGGATATAATCAATTGTGAACAAACAGAGAACTAACAAAACAACTATTATCCAGGTGTCTACATATTAATATAAAAAATAGTTACACAATAACTTTATATTAAAAAAAATCCGCTTGTTGCCTTTTTGTTCAGTAAACTCTTGAGTTTCATCCACAAATTTAATGAAGATTTCTGTCTAGAGGTTCTTTCTTTGATTGTTTAAATCTCCATAAGACAAGTTTCAGGTGCAATATTATAAAATTCTTTCAGTGTTAGGCTTGTATTATTTTTCCAGTTTCTTGTTATCATTGTTAATACACATTTCTGAAGACAGCGGGCAGACATGGGTGGCTGCTCAACTCCAGCAAAGGACAACATAATGTGAACATATTGGTGGGGCACAAGACATTGCATCAATGTATTTGTATCTGGTTTTACTTCCAAAGAGTGTTCAACACATTGGAGGGGGTTCATGCCAGTCAAATAGGTGTTTTGTAATGCTTGAGGTGAGAGCGCTCTTGTGGTGCATGTAGTCAACATTGACTTGTATGGCATATCTATGCAAGTAGACAGTAGTTTGAATCTGGGACAGTATATGTGCAAATCAATATGGATGGAAATAAAGGCTTAACCAACCAATAGTGATATCGGTAAATCACATTTGTGTTCGCTGTTACACTGCTACATCCTTTTGATCCCTCAGAATAATTTGTATTGAATAAATTAACATCAGTCTTGAAATTTATAGTAGAAAACATATAGTTAGATTTTATAACTGTAGAAACTGTTGTATAATTTACATTAATATAGAGCACATGCCTTGCTAACACTATTCTAACTTTAAAATAGCCTTTCTGTGGTTGCAAGTGAAAAAATACAATACAATGTCCCTTTCTGAAATTCATAGGGAAATAGCTGTAGAGTTCACGTACTGTTTTACATGACAGGTGGGGATTTCAGAATATTGTTGGTTACAACATGTAACTTTCTGGATAAACATCTGATGTGCAGTACCTGCATTATATGGAATATCACCTAATAGGTCTACTTGCCATGATAACTGTCATCTCTACTTGAAACTTTAAATAATTTTTACGTCTATCATAGCTAAATCCCCTTTGTATATATGCAGCTGTGAACCTCTCATAGCCTGTGTCAGCATTTCCTTTTATAATGTACATGTGCCCCAAAGTGGATAAGATTGCTTGTATAGATAATAATACCCTAAACCACTGTTGTTTGTACACTAATCCATATATATCTAAATAGACTTTTCTTGTTAAGCTTTCCCAGCCTCATAATTATCACATTCAAGTTGTCCTTACCTGATACTGCGCTGTCCACTTGTAATTCCTTATCGAGATTTATGTAGATACAGACTTGTTGTTTATGTTATGTGTTTGAGGCTCGTTGCACCTGTTTATGTTAACAATCAGTTGTCTTGTGACAGGTGCTGCTGAATGTATAGGCTTGTTTGGCGGTTTGCTTATTCAGCAAATACTGCTACACATTGTACTAGCACTAATAGAGTATGCAGGTTTAGGGTGACGGGTACACCCATGTTACTGAATCCTCAGGCTGTTGTTTTATTAAATTGGTAAGTGAATTAGAGTAATATTTAATAATTGTCATGGAACAAGCTCACCATGAACCTTAGGAACATTTCCTACATCCACCAATTCAAGAAAACTCTCAAAAGGTACCTTAATAACAAAAGGATTTGCCTCTGTAATCATCCCACATGAACCCACCCTTTTTTCACTATCCTCTGTCTTCCTGCTTTCCCTACTACCATAACTCACTTAACTGCTCTGTATTGTACAGTTACCCTCTGAAGATAATCCACTGTGTTATGTAAATTCATTCAAATGTTTTATTGTATAATTCTTTGCTATGCTTTTTCTTCAATGTTATAATGCCTCTTACTATATTGTACCGTGGAGCCTTTTCTACATTTGCTTAACTGTTTTATTGTAAGTTTTTCACTGTATTCATCTTCAGTTTTGTAAATTTTCTTGTTTACTTGTACTCTGGAGCTTTTCTTCCTGGGCCTCCACCGACAAAGGGCTTTTGCTCAGATGGACTATCCCAGTTAACAAATGTCAAATAAATTAATAATAATAATTTTTTGGCCCTTGTTCTCCCAATACACATAGCAATTATTACAACCCTAACAATATATCATACTTTAATTTATTATTGTATCCCAGCACTTGGCGACTGTTGCTTTATTCCTTTTTTCTTTACATTTCACACATACATTCTTCACCTAAACTTATTTTTGTCCACCCAAAATCAAGCAAAACATCACAGTGCTAAAATATGAACTAATAAAACCTGACTGGAGAGGGATTCTTAAGAACTCTAATCCTTCAGAAGTTACAGTAGCATTAACAAAAATCCATGTCTATAAAGCAGTTCCCTGCCATTACCAGGCCATGCAAAAGCACTCAATCTTTGGATTACAAAATAACTCAAAAAACTATGCAGACTCAAAGATGTGGATAGGAAACATTGGTAACATAATTGTACCATTATAATAAAGGAAATGTCATATTCTTAAGGAACTTAGCCTTAAAAGACCTCATGAGAAACAAAGCCACATATCTCCAATCAAACTAATCTTACTCATACAAAATCCATAACATTTCTGGAAACTCATTAAAAAGATAACAAGCCAGACTTTTAATGACGATCCAGTAATGTTACTTTACAGTCCTCTGCTGGTCTTCTTTCAGACTTTTTAACAGAATTTTAGATCTCACATACCTTCAGTGCCCCATCCAAAGTTTTTCCAAACCTCTACCTCATACAACTCCCTTCCACTTATCCTCTATAAAAAGAAAAGATATGAAGAAAACTGCTTGATCAAATTTGAAATTATACCTCATTTCCTTAGATAGCTTTGGTTCATTAAGATGTGTAATGACCATCAAGTTATCTGTCATAATCACTTTGATTATGTATGTATTTGCAGCAATATTATACTAGACATATGGACACAAAGTCCTTGTTACTTCAATTTCAAAAATCCCCAATCTTGTTCATCTAAGTCATGTCTGACAGATATTAATAGCATATAGACTTGGTAAACTACGAAAAAAATATATACTCTGAATGACCCAGTACTGGAAAAATATTACATGTTATTTAGCCACTGGCATGGCTTTTGATTAGGAGCAGTGCCATGACAGCACCATATATTTTAACAAATGATATTCATTTTCCTGTGGACAAAGTCAGCCTTACTAGGATAATCTTTACAGATCTTACTAAGAGCTTTGACCAAGTCTGTCATGCCTTCCTTCTTTGCTCAGTCACAACGTTAATAGGCCAAACACCCACAATTGTTTCAATAACTACATTTTCAGCTTAATCTGTGATCAGAAAATAGGTTTAACAATATCTTCGTCAGTCACATTTAACAAAGAAGTTGCACAGGGCTATGTTTAAATGACACTTCTCTTTTCAATTTTTATTAAGAGACTTCAACATAAGCCAGATTCCAAAATACTTCTTACTAGTGTACGTGGCTTGTAATCCTGCCCCGATTCTAAAAAGACTTGCGTTCAGTGACTTACTCTTACGTAAGGCTTTTTTATTCTCCCTCTTGCTGATACTCCTATTACACCAGAGTAAGTTACTTACACCAAGAGCGAGTCTTACAGCATTTGAGCCATGGTCGAAGACTGCTTTATAGATAGTTCTTACACCAGAGTAAGTCATTTACACCAAGAGCAAGTCTTACAGCATTTGAGCCATGGTCGAAGACTGCTTTATAGATAGTTCTTACACCAGAGTAAGTCATTTACACCAAGAGCAAGTCTTACAGCATTTGAGCCATGGTCGAAGACTGCTTTATAGATAGTTCTTACACCAGAGTAAGTCATTTACACCAAGAGCAAGTCTTACAGCATTTGAGCCATGGTCTAAGACTGCTTTATAGATAGTTCTTACACCAGAGTAAGTCATTTACACCAAGAGCAAGTCTTACAGCATTTGAGCCATGGTCTAAGACTGCTTTATAGATAGTTCTTACACCAGAGTAAGTCATTTACACCAAGAGCAAGTCTCTTGAAATGGGGGCTGACTTACATGGGAGTAAATCACTGACACTGATAGCAAGTCTTTGGGCTTCTGTCCCAATGTCCCAAACTTAACTATCATATTAGACTCAGATGACGTATTCATTTATAGGCCAGGCCTCTTCCCCTAAATTCAGTCTAAACTAGAAAAAAGATCTAGACCATCTCTTTGTGTCCACAGCAAATTAACCTGATAGCTAACATGAAAAATGTGTTTTTAAGCAGTCTTTAAAAACTTCCCACTGCCACACACACACACACACACACACACACACACACACACACACAGAAATAGAAATTCCCAGTGAATCAACTAACCCCTTCAATTACATTGGAATCTAACTTGACCCAAAATTAATTTCTGCCACCATATTAAGTTAACAAAGTCAATAGAGTCCTCTCCTAAGCCCATAAGTTTATTCACTTTCTGTCTGCAGAAAATACCTGTAATTTCTGCCACCTCAAAGAAAACATTTTACAACTTACAGGTAATATCAAACCAGATCTGTAGGTTTATAACTCTTTAACCCAGGAGAGAGAGGGGGGGACAGTATCATATCTTCATTAAATTAAACTAGCCCCCCTGCTAAACAGATTGCAGTTTAACTACCAGAATATCTACTTACCACCTTAGAATTTGTCCCCACTTTGATCTACTTTTTCATATTTCTGGAAACACATCAGTTCTCCAAACATAGCTTTTTATTTATAGCTAACCTCCCAATCACAAAGATTTAAGTTATACCATAATTTTCATACTGAACTAAAAAAAGTGCATGTCAAGAAAGAAGTCAAATGCACTTGCTCTTAAAACAACCCCATCTTTTTTCAAGACTCCGAGAGGCATGACATACACATTTTTCATGAAAAGGGAAGAAAAAAACTTTTATTTACATTCTCCTTAAGTGTTTTAAGTTGCACTTGTTGTGACCCATATGGTGATTTTTTTTGTTTACTTCTCTGCTTTTTGTTTTTATTTTACCCAAAAAATTATGTTTGCACTTTTAGTTTGATTTGGGACCTTCATTGCATAGCTTCATTTTTATTTGTGTGAAGGTATTTTATTACTGCAAGATTTTAGCATTGTTTATACACTTCTATTTCCATAAGTAGAATTACATGAAAAATTAAGCTTTCTGTACTTTGGGCTCTCAATCATTCTTGTAGCTTCTTTCACAATTGTGGTAGGATTGTGATCTACTGCTAGACTTAAGCCGCACTTAGTCATTTATTACAGTGTTACTGATAAATGTTTGCATAGTCAGGTGCCTTAGTCTGTGGTGGTATTGCAGTAGTAACAGTACTGTAAATTCTACTCAAGCATTTGTGCTTCAGTACTTTTATAGTTGTATATACCTGATTAATGTTACATTCCAGTATTCTGGTGACTTAGTCTGTGGTGGTATTGCAGTACTAGCAGTACTGTCAATTCTACACCAGGATGTGTGCTTCAGTACTTTTTATAGCTGTATACATCTGCTTAAAGTTACATTTTAGTGCCTTTCTGTTTACCTTGGTACTCCTTTAACCATGTTGTTTGAATCTGCCTCATCTTCCACTGAAACATTAAGCTAAACATTTCTGAAATTCTAACCATAAGTCTTGAGCTCTAGTTTGAATTTTCCCCAACACTCCCACCCTTCTCTTTTTCTGGTTTTAAAAAGCTGCATCTCTGGGTTCTGCCCCTTCTAGTAATCTGACTTCCAAAGTTTTCCCCTCCCCATTTTCATTGCTATTATCTGTTGTGTAACCTTTTAAGTACTTTCTTACTCACTATTTTCCATATATCCATAATACTAAGTGCTCACCCAGCAAACTAGTATTGCACTTGAGTAAAGCTCCCTTACTAAAAACTGTCTCCTGCTCATTGTCCCAAGGGAATACTGAGTTAATCCTGTTTCATTTTTGGCAGTTAAGAGATTTATTTTGTTTTTCACTTCAGTAAACTGTTTAGAGTGCTACTGCTTCACTTTTGTTTTTTTCTTGATTTTGCCTTCAAACAATTCTAAAGATCCCTAATAAGTGAAAGTGCCTTGTTAAAGTAGTTTGCCTAAGTTGTTTTGTTGTAGCATTATACTAGCAAGCAATCTTTCTTGGTGTTATTACATCAAGAGGTTAGTAGTGCCCTGTACAAACAGAAACAACCATGAAAGTAAATTTTCAGTAAAAAAAACTTCTCATAAAACTGAAACCTGTAACTTAGTGTGGCTAAAATAAAGCAATTGCATAGAGACAAGCTTAAAACAATTTTCTGGCACATTAAACAGCACTACTATCAAAGCTGAGCACAACCTAACCTAGTGCCAAACACCAGAGCCCACCCCTGAAGACCCATGTATAACCCAGTCCGTGACTTAGAGTAGCCCACCAAAATACAGGCCTGAACAATTTGAAAATACAATTTCCAAAGGACACTGTAGCCAGCCTGGTAGATATGGGTATCCTAAGACAATGTAGCAATTGTCTCATGTCCACAGGCAGCCATTTAATCCTTAAAGAAACAAACACACTATGTGAAAGTTGCACATATACAATTTTACTGGAGGCAAAAATCTTGCATACAAACAAGATTGCCAGTAGCACACACACATGCACGCACGCACGCACACACACACACACACACACACACACACACACACACACACACACACACACACACACACACACACTCTACATCCATCACACAAAGTGTCGTCTGCCAAACACATAGACTAACTTATGCTGAGACACTAAGAAACAATCTTCCCAAATATCAAAGTCCTCTAAGCCTATGGACTGCAACTCTTATCCTCATCAATCTCTAAAGCACTCAACAAAAGCAACAATAAATACCACACATACACCTACACCCAGGGGAGCCCTAAGAGCTAAGCCCATATGATAAGCAAACACATTATCCAGGACTCTTGTAATAGGGGACTTTATTGTATGACACACAGGTGCCACATTCACCAGAATGAACAAGGAGAAGATGATGGTAAGTTGCTTATCTGGAACCCAGATCCGGGATTCACTAAGTTATGCACATACTCAAGTCACTTCACCAGAGGTACCAGAATGCTTTATCATAGTCTATGTGGGTGTTAATGACCTGAAACATACTTCCTGCATTATATGGTGGGATACATTGTTGATCTCCCTGAATATGTGTCTCAGGCAGGTATGTGCCTTTTACCTTCACTAAGGCTGATGCCACATTATGAACAAAAGATTGACTTCAATATTTGGCTTAGTTTCTGGTGTCTTTCCCAGGTGGGTTCAATATTTGTCAGTATGTAAGGACATGGTTAACAAACAATGATGCTTTGCAAAGGTTGGTCTGCACATCTCCCCTAGGCTCTGAACATTGGCTAAAACTTTATCCACCCCCCTTAGAGCCTTTTTTAGGCAATGCCAAACTGATACACCTACTGACAAAGCAGATTAAACCAAAAGAAACCTAATGGTGTTACTGCTCAATGCTAGAAGCCTAAACAAGAAACTCCACACCTTACAAGCTCTTCTCAGTCTGGAAAATACAGGCATCTGTGTCATTACTGAGGCATTGTTTAAATCCACAGAAAGTACTCTGGCAGTGTAAGGCTTTTGTGCTTTTAATCTATTTAGACCACCAGCTGCACAGACAGGAACCAAAGGTGGAGGAATCTCAATCTACATTACCAACAAGCATAACTTTATGTTGGTTAAACAGGATGATGCCCTGGAATATATCCATGTGAAAATAACCATAGACAAAGTCCCATATCATATGTTAGCAAGCTATAGCTCACCGTCTGTGTTCCTAGAATTCCATAGCTCCTAGACTTACTGGAGACACACACCATTAGATTAAATACTCTGTTCATGGCAGACTTTAACTACCCATCCATACACTGGGAAATGTACACTGTCTCATACTCCCAGATGCAGTGATTGCTGGGCTTTATTAACAAAAATACCCTTGACCAGATGGTATGCATATCTACCAGAGCTTCAAACATACTGGACCTGGTACTCACTAATATGGGAAACCTCTGTACCCCCAGTGTCACATCCTTACTGCTGAGGTTGGACCACAAAACTGTCTTCTTCAAAAGAAAAATCAATTGGCAACTCCAGCAAACCCTGTAACAGTTTGGAACTATTCCAAAGCAAACTACTTTGTGTTAAGTGATAATTTGTCAAACTTCAGTGTCCCTCCTAACCCAAATTCACAGCATTCTGTATGGAAATGTTCACAGAGACCTTGAACAAGCATATAAATGACCATATAGAGGCTGCTGTACCTACTAAAAGAAAGCCCAAAACAAACTCTTCAAAAAAAAAAATGCACTGATGGAATCCCAACCTTAATAGGAAGTATAACGGAAGGAAAACAATTGTGGCTAAAATTAGGAAGAGCAACTACCACCATGATGATAGGAACTCTCTAAACCAAATAGGACACTAAGGGGACTAATTAAATGAAACAAGATCAAGATATACTCAAAGGCAAAAGACAACTACAAGGCCCTTTACAGCTGTATCCAAAATCTCAAAGGTTGCACACAATAATGTGCTGAAGTGGTAGTCAGTGGTGCCACCTTCAGTGAGCAAAGTGACATACTGAGTTGGTTGGCTAAGAAATTCAGCTCAAACTTCACCACCCCTTGCCTCCCTCCGTTAAATATCTATTAGCATAATCCCCCAATGATTAACAGAGACCAGGTCCTGGCTACTCTAGCTAAGCTCAAAACCACAGCCTCAATGGGTCCCGACAGTACTCAGGAATGCTTCCTAGACAGCTTGAAGCATAAGTCACTTTTGAACTATAGCCTCAAAACAGGCTTTATACCATGAGAATGCAGGACTGTAATGGTTATCCAACTTTACAAAGGTGGAACCAAAAACTACAGACCATACCTCTCAAATGTACAGATTTTTGCAGAATGTCCAGATTTTTCTTTCATATTTTTTGGTCTGTTTTTCATAAAACTGTTTTTTTGGCAAATCATTGAAGATTGAAGTTAGAAAATACTGAAAGACATTTGAGTTTTAGACTTCATACCCTTCAGAAAATTCATGCTAATGAAACACCTGTTATTCTACCAACTTTTTAAATTTGTAAGAGCAATATTTAAAAATTGTCTCCATTTTTGGGCTTTTGTTCCACTTTTATATATAGCTTTGTCCAGATTTCTTGCCCTAAAAAGTATGCTACAGACATATTAGTCTGACTAGTCTAATATGCAAAGACATGGAAAAAATTATTATGGAATTGATCAACAACCTTCAGACACTAAACCTAACTGAGTGTGGCTTTGCCAAGGGAAGGTCATGCCTATCTGTGAGAGATGCAGTTACATTAAGAATCTAGAGTCTATGTTCTCTCCCTCACAAGCCGGTATATGAGGCACTGAGAAGGCTGTCAACACAAACGCCACATCTACACAACACACACCCACATATGCAGAGGTCCTTAACAAAAATATACCCAAGCAAAAGAGACCCCTGAGGCAAAAACACACACAAACTCCGCTGCCCACCACACAACACAACAAACATAGTCCACACACCTGTGTCTCAAAGCCACTGAGGCCTAAACATAAACCCAACATATTAGTCATAGCAGACTTCATTGTGAGACACACAGATGTGCCCCTCACCAGGCTGGCTAAGGAGAAAGTCACTGTTAGTTGTTTGTCAGGTGCCAGAACCCACAATATCTCCCATGCACTCAAGTGTCTCAACAACTGCTACTGTTATGACTGTCATAGTCCATGTTGAAGTGAATGACTTGAGATGTACCTCCCATGACTATATGAAGAGAGACATGATTGAGCTCACTGAATATGTGTCCCAGGCAGGTATGTTCCTAGGTTTAAGCAGCATTTTACCATCACCCAGAGGATGCCTCAATACAAACAGAAAATGACTGACTTTAAAGATTTGCTTAGTTTCTGGTGTCATTCCAAGGGGATCCAGTACCTGCCAGCCTGGGAAGACATGATCGAGAGACCACCATGCTTTTCCAGAGATGGCCTGCATCTGTCTCCCTTGGGATTCAGCTTTCTGGCAAAGGCTCTTGCCTACCACACATAGTGTCTTTTTTAGGCAGTGCCATGAGGTCAAACTACAAACATTAAAATTTCATCAAAATGCAAATTAAAGGTCATGCTGCTAAACACTAGGAGTCTAAACATGAAACTGCACTCATTGCAAGGATTCTTAATGCTGGAAGATGCTGACATTTGTGAATTCACAGAAACCTGGTTCAAAGCTGCGGACAGCACCCCAGCCATACCAGGTTACTCATCCTATCATACATTCAGACCCTAAACCATGGGCACCAAAGCAAAATGACGTGGAGTTGCAATATATATTAAAGACATACACACCTCCAGGCTGGTCAAACAGTGTCACACACAGGAGAAAAGCCAAGTGAAGTTAACAGTTGACAAGACCTCTATTCAAATCATAGCTGCTAGCTACAGGCCCCCAACTTGGGGCCCATTCCACCTATCTGGACTTTTCAAATCTATCAAGATTTAACCCTTTACCCTGATACTGGGCAACTTTAACTATCCAACTATAGACTGAAAGAACTATTCATACCAAAACACAAATGCCCAGAGAAAAGGCATTGGACTAGCTGGTCCACACCCCCAAAGATGCGATAATATATTGCACTTGGTATTAACCAACATGAGTAACCACTACAGCATCCCTACAGTGTCATCCTCCCTGATAAGATCCAACCACAAAGCGGTCACTTTTGAAGTCACCCCCCCCCCCCACACACACACACACACACACACACATATAGGGACAAATAAAAAAAAAAAACTTCTCCAGAGCTGATTACAACTTCCTGAGGGAAGGTATAAACATCTTCACAGCCCCCTCCTCCTCCACAGGAACTAACACACACATGTCCAGACCTACACCAAAGTATGATATGGGCATTTATATAACTGCATGGAATCAGAAATACCAGACAGAACAAAATCATCTTCCTCAAGGAAGAGTAAACCTGTCTGGTGGACATCTGCAATAAATAAACTCTATAATAAAAGGAAAAAATGTTGTCCAGGACAAAGAAAAAGCAGATGCCCAATTGGAAGCAATCTCTCCTTAGCCTGAGCAAGCAAATGAAAGCACTAGTGAAATCCTCCAAAGCAAACATAGAGTCCAAACTGGCCACATCTACTAAAGACAATCGTAAGGCCTTCTTCACATCTGTCTGCAGTCTCAAAGGAAGCACTCAGATCTGCTCAGAACTGGTGGTCAAGGACACCATATACACAAATGCCATAAATATAGCCAACCTGCTGTCAGACAGGTTCGGTGAAAACTTCACCCCTCTGTCCCCCCATCATCAGTAAATTTGGACATCCCCAGAACCTGCCCCTCTCCCCTTATCTCTAGGGAGCAACTCATCACTGCCCTCTCAAAGGCAAAAAATACATCCTCCATGGGACCCAATAACATCCCAGACTGCATCCTATATGAACTCAGGCAGGAACTTGCAGTACCATTAGGCACCCTATTCAACAAATCTTGAGTACCGGCTTCATCCCAACTGAGTGGAGGATAGCCACTGTCATCTTTTTGCACAAAGGTGGAGCATCCACCAATCCAAGAAATTATATACCCATCAGCCTAACTAGCCTGATCCGCAAGGTCATGTAACGGATTATCATGGACCTCATTAACAAGGATATTGGCAACTCCAACACTCAATCCCATGCAGTTTGGTTTCATCAAGAGGAGGTCATGCCTGTTAAATTTGGTCGACTACTTTGAGGCAGTCACTAAAGCCATGGATGAGGAGAAGAGAGTGCACACCACCTACCTTGACCTAGCCAAATCCTTCGATACTATTCCCCACTCAGGTATAATAGATAAACTGTCTGAACTAGGCATCAATCCATATGTTACAATATGGGTAGAAAACTGGCTCACTGACAGAACCCACCTAGTCAAAATAGGGGAAGTCACCTCAAGCAGTAGACCCATCATGAGTGGTGTACCCCATGGATCTGTCTTGGGCCCTCTGTTGTTTGAGATATACTTTTCTGAGGTAGTGGCCAAAACCAGTGGGCTATGGCTGAGCAAGTTTGCAGATGACTGCAAGCTGGGTGTTGTCATCAATGACTGGTCCCAGAAACATGGCCTCAAACTGAATGCCAAAAAATGCATCATCATCCCTTTTGAGGAAAGTGATGTCCCCACAAATTATCACATTAACAACATGGTCCTAAGCATGAAATCAGTCGTAGGGGACTTGGGCACCCAGGTTGATAGTAAACTGACTTTTGACCACCATATTGCCTCCCTTGAATGGAAAGCCTTCTACATGGCCCACCTCATTAGAAATGGTATCTCATCATGGGAGAAGGAGGTCATAACATCTCTGTATTCTTCCCTTATAAGTCCCAATATTGAGTGCAATGCCCCTTTTGGCATGTACCTGACAAAGCACATGCAGCAGATGGAGAGACCACAGATGTTCCTCACCAGGAGAATCCAGGGCCTCAATCATCTACCCTACATTGATAGGCTAAAAGCCCTGTCTCTCTATTCAGTCTCATACAGAGTCCCCAGAGGTGAACTCTGTCTGGCATCCAAAGCAATCTCAGGGCCTGCCTTGATGGGACTGCTGCATATCCACAAGTCTAGCTCCACCTGGTTTGTGATATCAATAGGACTTGTTGGCGGGACAGGTTTGTGTACCAGAGACTCCCCCTTCTGTGGAATAGACTCTCTCTCCATGTTAAGCAGAGTACTTCATTAAGTCTTTTAAGCGCAATCTGGATAGGGAACAGAAAGTGCACCCCTGGGATTCCACCTGTGTCCATGCAGGACAGGAGCATTGGGTGCTGACTTGTCAGAACATGGGTTAAATTCTTGACTAGGCTTGTAAGGGCCTCTGGGCCAATGGCCTAGTAACTTCCTATGATCCTACTAAGGTGGACTTATTTGTGAAGGTTGCCAAGGCAATGGATGAGGAGAAAATGGTGCATATCACCTAACTGGACCAAGATAAGATTTTCAGTATAATACCCCACTTGGGTATAGTTGACAAACACACCAAACTTGACATAAACTCCTACATAACTTACTGTACTGAAATCTGGCTCACATACAAGACCCAGGGAAGTCAGGATCAGTGATACTACCTCCACTAAGAGACTGGTCATCACTGGGGTTCCTCAGGGTTCCTGACTGTGACTGCTCATATCTGGTATCTTCTTCTGGGAGATAAATGCTAATGTCAAGGGCCTTTGGCTGACCAAGTTTGCAGATGACTGCAAACTGAGAACTATCATAGATTCCTCTCATGACACAAACATCTTACAAGAGGGTCTAACACAGTCAAGTGACTGGTGTCAAAGTCATGGCTAATAAATGCCAAGAAATGCATGATGGTGCCTTTTGGGGAAAAAAAAAACTCCCACCCAGACTAATTGCTCACTAAAGCAATCTTACAGCTTAGTGCACCTTAGCATAGTGGATAACTAGTTACTTATGAAACCTCTATTTGGCCCTTCTTTATGAAATGCTTTAGGTAACTTTGCTTTGCCTAAGTAGTTCAGTAGAGGCTTTCAAACTGATCATTATATTGATGAATCTGCTCTATAGTCACTAGCTTTAAATCAATTTCTAACTGATACTTCATAACTTATTTGAGATCTCACTTTATAACTAATTTCTTAAGGTGTAAATTTGTAACCCAGAACTACATATTGTTAATATTTGCAACTTAGTAGAGAACAACACTTCAGTAATTTACTAGAAGCCAGTTAACCCACTCAGTGTTGAAAAATTATTTTCTCTTTTGAGAGCCAAAAGTACAGATCTGCAGATTCTGTAAGGCAGGGACTGCAAATTATACATGCTTTTGAAGGAATTGCCTTTTAGGGGAAGTCTATATTTCAGATGGACAACTGATATTTCTTTTACTGAAGTAAAGGATACAAAGGATTTGCAGCAAGAGAAAAACATCCATTTGATGTTAATGTATACCTACTCAACAGGAACTTATGTGAGGAAATGCATTTAAACCTAACTCTTTTAAGTATGTAAAATTTGAGATATTTATAATACTCTTTTCAGAAAGGTTGGTAAGTTCCCAGTATAAAAGAATTCTCGAGAGAGATATATGTTCGAAATAGCATGGACCTTTTTTTCTCCATTCCAATGAAGCAATGAGGTGGCAAAATGAATGAGGTCAATCTGCAACTTTTATTAGTTTCTGTGAAGCAAGGACTCTGAAGATATCAAGACTGTCCCTGGGATTTATGAAGCTTGCACCATGCGCTGAAGTAGCATCAGTGATCTAGCGCCAAATATGGCCATCGAGCGATTCAGGTAAGAGCTGTTTCCATGTGCATTACCAGCGTATGCCAGAGCTGCGCAGCTCCCAGCGCATGTATGCTAATTACCCAATGTGCAGCAGTGTAGCATGCAAATGAAGGTATATAGCGATTCATGAAGTTGTGCAGGTGTAGCGTAAACATGTAGAAATGTAAACCAAAAAAAAAAAAAAACGGTTTACATTTTGTCAAACATAAAATTGGAGCCATGAAAGTGGACCAAACTTACATATCATAATGTTAATATATATGGCAATGGCTAAATATATAGCCAATGGCATAAAACAACATGCACAACATATAAAAAATAACATTTAATGTCATGGCCACACCAATGCAAAGTAAAACCGCAGTGCATCTGTGTGCAAACGGGATCACAAGGAAAATATATTTAGATGTCATAAAACTGTAATGAAATGCAATTCATGATATCCCCATAATAGTCAATGGCAGGCATGCTACACCACAACCATGGAGTAAGGGTTGCTAAGGGTCTGTGACAGTGTTCCGTGCAGTAACTAGGAATTAGCAGTCAATGCCATGCAAATGAGTCAAGTAATACTGAATCGCAAACGTCCCACTGGTGTAAGGATGTACCACATGGTGTAGCATTACAACACCGAGGAGTGGCCTGGAGGTAAACATGACATCAAGAGAGGGGCGCGCCACTGTAGCTGTATGCACATTGAATCATTGCTAATCAATGTTGCGTGTTGCTAAGCAAAGCCGCAGGATAGGGGTGTGGAAGTAGCTATAGCTTTGCTTAGCTAAGAGCACACAAGGTAAGTGAAAGTTCATGTGAATGTGGATGAAAACACACACAAAACCCGGTAAACGGTTGTGCGCGGTGCGCACCACACCTGAAACAGGAAGGATACGGGAAGACAATAAGGTAATGCTGCAGCATGGTAATTGGAGTACAAATGAGTAATTAACACTTAGAAACTCACAGTGGGCCATAGATGACAGCTAACAAGGCTGCTAGCAGCTACCTGTAGAAGAGGAAAGGGGAGGTGCCATACAGCAAAGAAAAGAGAACTGTCACAGCAGAACAAAGCAAACTTGCAGTAGATCAGCTACATAACAAATTTCCCAACACAATCCTGGGTTGTGGAAGCACAAAACAAGAAAGGTGGCAGCTGGATGCATGCCTGACAATGAGAGGTGAATCGGGTTGAAAATAGAAGTAAAGGACAATAGATGAATCATGGCAAACAAACGTAAGTCAACACCAAAGACCCCACAATAGCAGTACTTGCTGTAAAACCAATAATTAAGATACTGTGCAGCTGGAATAGCACAAACACACCCAATTACACCAGCATCATCCATTGTACAATAGTATAAGGTGTGAAAGCCTCACACACACACACCTGTGTATTCCCAGACACTCTGCACCATTGGTGTATACAGATGGGGAACTTTTAATATGTATATGTTAGTGGCTGCCATAGCTTTGATTAACCAGCATGTGTTGGAGACTGACGGTGGTGTGGAGGATGATGCTGACAACCTTCTCAGGCACTGGAGGAGGAGACGAGTGTTCAGACCCAGGGTAACCTACCAGGGGCTACATGATCTGGAGATAGTAGAGCATTACAGGGTGGACAGGGACATCCTACAGCAACTTGTTGAGCTGTGCCGGCCACGCCTCAGAGCCAGAAGTAACAGAAGGGAACCCATCCCAGTGGACATGAAGGTATGTGTAAGCTTGAGAATACTAGCCACAGGTACCTTCCAAAGGCCAACTGGGGATATAATGGGGATCTCACAGGCATCAGCATCCAGGGTACTCCACCAGTTCCTGGATGCCATGTTACCACATACCAATGAGCACATAAACTTCCCCCGAATGTAGGAGGAGTTGGCCAGCAATATGCATCTCTTCCACCGTGTGGCAGTCTACCCGGAGGTACTGGGTTCAATAGACTGATAGCACATACGCATCAAGTCACCACCTGGTGAGCAGGGTAGGCACTACATAAACTGCAAAGGATTCCCCTCCATCAACTGCCAGGTCATGTGCAATGCCCAAGGCATTATCATGGATGTGTGTGCTGGCAGCCCTGGAAGCTATCACAACTCCCACATCTGGCATGCCCCACAGCTGTATCAGGTGTTTGCCAGGGGGGACATCCCATATGGCCACCTGGTGGGGGAAGCTGGCTATGCACTGGAACCGTGGATGATGACTCCCATCAGAAATGCACACACAGCCATGCAAGAACGCCATAATGAGGCACATGCAGAAACCTGAATCATCATAGAGCACATGTTTGAGATGCTGAAATCATGGTTCTGTTACTTGGACATATCTGGTGGAGTCTTGCAGTACTCTCCAGGAACATGTGCCCACATCTTCATATTATGTGCCATGCTACACAATATGATCCTGCGGAAACAACTGCAGCAATGACAGCATAGTGAAGGCCCTCAGCCCACCACCATTGCCAAGGGACCCACAGGCACAGAGGGACTCAGACCAAGAACGCCCTGTGCTAGCCCCAGTAGGCAGATGGAGGCGTGTCCAGTATGCCTATGCCTTGGGAAAGAGGGAACGTACAGCACACACACTGACAGTGTAGGCACCTACGGACTGACACCCTTCTCCACCTGCACACACAGCAAACATGGATGGCACACACACACGACCACCTGTAAATTATCATGTATAGGTGGTCTACTGTGTGCATCCTACATAGGTAGCCCTCAACTATTGTACACACAACCACCATTGGCACAAGGTAAGTCAATACCTGAACAGTAAATTAAGCTATCAGCATGTGTCCATACTGTATGTACAGGTTCATAGATACATAGCTATGTACATGCCCAACTGCCGAGGCCACTCATAAGCATAGGCAAAATGTGTCTGCTGTCGCCACCCCATCGATCAACTAACTGTCCCTCTGTGGAGCAGAGCCACTTGCGGGATCCCTGGGGTGTAGCTACTGTTCATCACCCACTCTGCAAGGATTCCCTGGAGTGTCAGTGAGGGGTTTTGTATAATGTAATCAGGGATGTAGTTCCAAATAATGGGGAGTATCCCTGACAGGAATCTTCACAGATGTGTATATGTTGCATAGTATACCTTAAACACAGCTTGCATATATAGGTAATTCTTCACAGAATAATAAACATGTGGAACACACAACAGCTGAAATGTGTGTTAATCACCCTTGCACTACTAGTGCCTGCTCTGAGAGGTAAGATATCACTGCCAGGATTAGAACACGCAATCATGTACACATTCATCACAATAACATACCACTAAGCTACCTGAGATGTACCAATAACAGTCATGTATACCGACAGGATAAAACACAAAAGGTAGTAATGTGTTGAAATAGGCAAACCAGCATGTACCCAATGAAAGGTGTATGTTATATATATATATATATATATATATATATATGTAATATATATATATATATATATATATATATATATATATGTAATATATATACATCATCATATATATATAGAGAGAGAGAAGGAAAGAGAGAGAACTATGGAGGTACATATAAATAGGATACCTACTACATACCTACTGCTTTACATACCGACATGCGTAATCCCGAGGCTTAAGGTCCGAAAGAACACAGTACCAAAACACCAGATGCGCAAGGTGTAATCTCACGATGTTAATGGACAGTTAGTTAGGGCTTCTGGTGTTGCGGTTTGGGTAGGTTACTGTGTGTACGTGTGTTTCTTAGGGCTGTAGCGTGTGTAAGTGTGTGTTATGTGAGTTGTGTGTGTTCTAAGGGGACTGTAATGTGTGGTTGTGGGTTAGCTTTGTGCGTCTGTTTGCATGACCTAGGAGGTAGAATATTAAAGTAGGGGGTGGTGTGGGGGACGCAGACACCAACATGGGGGGTGTAGGGGGACTTGGCCACCTGCTCATACGTAGTGTAGGATGGTTTGTTTGGATGTGTTGGGTAGCAGTGTGTCTGTGTGTGCATATGTGTGTTCCATGTTCGTGTTACGTTCACGAGTTAGTGTTGATGTCAGTAATGTGGGGTATGGGAGTCTGGTCCTGGTACTGTGTGCATCGGAACACTGTGGTTTCAGGATTCCATAGGTCTCTCGTATACAGCAGTTGAAGTGTTCATATATGTGTATAACATAGACCATAGCAATCACACATTCCACCACTACCAACCTTAATGAACAAAGGATATCGAGAGTATATGCCTATACACTATTACAAATATGTGCTATGGACATGAGCCAATGATAGTTACCACCTGTCCCACTTTGAGAGGGACACTCCCTCTTTGGGTGGTTGTGTCCTGACCAAATATATTAAACGTGGCAAATGTCCTGGGATTGTAGGATGTAATTATATCCCATATGTACTTTAATAGTTGCATACAATAGTTATTTCTGTATCTAAAATACCTACATGTTACAGGAAACAGGATAAGCAAATAAACTGCTACAAGAATAAGCTTCTAATTAGGCAAGAATGGAAAGTTCTATCCCTTGTAATGACCGTGGGTTTGTGTCAGCCTGTAAAATCAGATGTGTGTCCCGAAAAGGTCCCACTATGGCCATATGAAAAGGTGGCAACCCTAGCCAAAGATGGTCAATCATCAACACAACTACAATGACTGCAAATACCTATGACAGATATACACAGCTATCATGTAGCAACACATTATTACATTCAGATGTATTACCGAAGGGATTCAAGGACTAAAATCACCTGCATGCTATAAAGGAACCACATAATAGTGCCTTAATGAAACAGCCTGCAATTACCATTGTATTAGTCCACAAAAGGATAGGTGTTCAAATAGGGAAGGAACCCTCATGCACATAGCGATTATGTATAAAAGCAGTTCCTACACACCTGCATCTGCTAAGCACACCCACCAACATCACCCCCACACCCAAACATATTACAGTACAAACTGTAATAACATCACAAATCATTCACACACTGTACGACATCTGCAGAAGCCTTAACATACCTTGTCAGAGACACACTAACATGGCCCTTTGTGAAATAGCTGCTGTTATACAATGGAACAGCTCCTGATGTAATAGGGTTTGTTTGCACTAATCCCGTTACAGACGGTTGTGTGTACACCGGGATGTGTTAGCAATTAGTGAGTAACAGCACAGTATGCTACGCTTGTACACCCACCGAATCAAAGATGTCTGGTGAGCACAATGTACACCACATAACAGTTCATGCATAGCCATACGGCCTTGAGTTTGCCAAACATCCTTGCCAGACTTAAACATCTGCAGAAGTATTAGGTACAAACAAACCCTGCATAAGTAGCACTGTTCCGAAATATAACAGCTGTGCTCACATGTAGAACTAAATCGTCTAGCCATTACACACAGTCCACGTGAGTCATGAAGCTAATATATCTCTGTGTGTCTCCATATAGCTGTTGAAGTACATCGCAATAACACATTTAGGCCATCTCCCTCGAAAGTAAGGCAAATGGACAACGCCCAAAAGGAGTACTCAGTTATACACCACTGTTGCCATGGTATCGGCTAATGGAGCAGTTGCACAGCTGATGTGCATCCAATTAACTACTTTGGAACAGCAATTGGTGGACAGGATACCACATGTTACCGATATGTAACTAGAAAAGGACTTGTTATCATATATTGAAACCATCCGTATATACCAGCAGAACATTACAAAGAACATTGAAACATAAACCGAAAAAGATTGAATCAACAGTTAATGACACCTCGGGTTACTAATAAGGTATGTAGAGCAGTCAGCATGTCTGTGTATGTAGTACTATTCTGTAGTATTTAAAGTGCACGCAATCCATATAGTGGAAACAGTTATCTTGTAGTGATGTATTGTTGAGCATAGTAACGGTTGTAGTATCTGTGTATGCTGCTGTAGGCCACAAGGCAAACACTGCATACACCACAAGGGATGCTAGCTAGGCTTAGGGCTTTGAACAGAAATACTTCTCACCAGCCAATGTCAGTGACAGGGCTGGTCCAACAAGTATGTGCTATAACAGGGGATAGTATATGTTGATATATTGTAACTGTAGCCATATGTATGGGTGTATTACAGAGAATAACATGTGGAAGGTTGGCCCATTGTGAAAGTATGATTTGCATTGTGGGATATTGTGCCAATAACTGTGTAATGTACAGTATTGTAGGCAGATATGTATTACAAGCTACATAGCATTGCTGTAATGTTAGGCAAACATTAGTTATGTCAATTGACATTTACAATACACAATAACAGGATACATATGTCTTTTAGTGAGCCGACAATTTATCAGTATGATAGCAAAGTAAAATGGAAGAGCTATTTAACTATCTATGCACATAAGACATGTAATATGTGCAAAGGTAGGTACTAGGCTGTCTTACCAAGGGTATCTGTAAGCCTAGCTAGCATGTGTTGGCTTTCGCCACCCCCATAGGTTGGTTTCCTGTGCCTCTGAACGGCAAAGCCAATAATTCCCTGTGCCTCTGTCCAGCAGAGCCACTGCAGTGATCCCCCAGGTACATGTCTGTCTCCCATCTACATGTCAAGGTTTCCCTTGAAGAGATTTCATGAGGGGCCCTGCTTGATGTACATTGGAATCATGTTCCAAAGCATAGGGAGTGTCTGGGTCAGGAACCTATCCGTCCAGCACGTCCTGCTCATTGTTGTGGTTAGGTGTATCGCCCTAGAGCATGTGGCTCTCAGAGGCTTCTGTTTAGGTGGAGCATATCCAGCAATACAGGATTGGACATGGGCCTTGTATGTCAAGCAGAGATCACCTGTGAGTATGTGGTATGCAACTGAGTACAGCTGGAGTTTCGTAGGTTGGGCTGCATAGGTCATCTGTTTGAGGTCAGTAATCCTCTTGGGGTGGTACTGGTGTGGTCTTCCAAGCTGTTGCAGTTGTCTTGAAAGGTATATCCCAAATGGGGTGTTGTATCCATTAGTGGGTCTAATATGACATGTGTAGAGTAACAATGGCCCCTCTGATCTGGATGCGAACCCATTAGAGATTAGGGGGGCCATGTAGAAGGATATTCTAACCCTGTTGTCATTGTGTGTATCAAAGGAGAGATTGCTATCTACTGGGGTTCCTGGATCCCGTATTACCTTTTCTGTATGTAGGGGACTAGCACCTATGTGGTAGTCTATGGGTAATTAGTTATATCCAAAGGGGATGACTATGCACTTTTAGGCATTCAGCTTGACGCCATGATATTAACACCAGGTATCCCTCTCAGTGCGACCCTTCCAGAATGTGTCTGTAACAGCTGGGGAAACAATTATGTCCCCTAGTTTGCAGTCGTCTGCAAACCTTTTCAGCCAAAGCCCTCCTGTGCTTGTCTGTACATCAGAAAAGTATATACCGAACATGAGGGGGTCCTAGGACTGAGCCCTGAAGGACCCCAGTTGTAACTGGTATACAGTTGCATCTAGAGTATCCAACTCCCATTGTGTGGGTTCTGTCTGTGAGCCACTTTGCAAGCCATCACATGACGTAGGGGTTAATGTTCAGGTGAATGGGTATGTTGATAATACCAGAAGGAGGAATGGTGTTGAAAGCCTATGAGAGATCTAGGTAAGCTGTGTGGACCTCCTTACTCTCATCTAATGCCTTGGTAACTGTCTCTAAGAAGTCCACCAGGTTTAGGAGGTATGGTCCAGCCTTAACAATGCCAAACAGGGAGGGGTCAAAGGTTGGGAGGTACCCAATGTCTCTGTGACAGTGATCCATGATGTGCACTATAGCCTTGCAGACCAGGCTAGTCAGGCCAATATGGAAATAGGTCCTGTGGTCCATTGTGGTGCCACCTTTCTGGAGTGGGATAACTGTTGTTGTGCACCATTCAGGGGGCATTATGCCTGATGTGAGGCTATTGTTGAACATGGTGCGTAGGTGGGGAGACATTACCATCTGAAGTTCTTGTAAAAGGCAGCCTGGGATGTTGTCCGGTCCCATGGATGCTGTGATATTGGCTTTAGAGTGTGCAGCTTTGAGAGGGATCTGCCAGGATGTCACCAATATCAATTGTTTCTATAATGTTCATGCTTTTGTGCTGTTAATCAGAGCAGATCTGGTTATTGACATTGAGATGTGTGACATAGTTAAAGAATGCTTTGTGGTTGTTGTTGGTATTAGTTGCGTTATAGTTTTTGTAGCTAGCTTTGGAAGATCTTATAAGAGATCTCACCTTTTTAATGAGGCTGGCCAGGGATCTCCTCCATGCACGGTATTGTACTCTCATTTGCAACAGTGTCTTCCTCCTGTAGTACAATATGTTTATGGCAGGGGACCACCAGATTGGTTTACTTAATTAGGAGTATAGCATCCTGGTTGAGTTTGGGATAGCACAAGCCATGCACTCCTGTTAGTGCTTATAGAGTGCATTTGTGTAGGAGTCAGCAGCTGTAACACTACTTCCCATCTCCACGGGTGTCATGATGTCCACCACGTCTGTCTTAAGAAGCATGTAGTTGGCCTTGTAGACATACTATACTGTTGTTCCCTAAATAGGGGGTAGGTGCGGGATGTGGATATCAATGGTGTGCAGCGCATGGTCTGATCGGACCAACGAGGATTTGGCTTCACGTGTGGAGCACCAGTCACTCATGTTGGTAATGACTAGGTCTAGGATATTGTTGCCCCTGGTGGGTGTATGGATATGTTGAGTCAGGGCATTGGTGTTTATGAATTCCAGAAACCATTTAGCTAATGTGTTGGTACACGAGTAGTTTTCCCAGTTAATGGTGGGTTAGATTCAGTGAGACTTATGTGATGAGTGTGGTGTTGTGCGACTGTGTACCTTCTCCACATGTCAGTCAGGGTCAGACTTGGTTGGAGTGACCTTTACCTCCAGTTTTGCTAGACGAGTGCATTTCTCACAGGTTGTAGTTTTGGGTGGTAGGTGGATAGGCTTGTTTGTGTACATGACGTAATGTGAACATTGCCTCAAGATGTCCAAATTCATCAGATAGACAGGTGAGAACATTGGCAGTTGACTCTTGGACATGTCTGAATATAGAACTACATTCACCTAGATAAGTGAAGAAAGTGAGTACAAGAGCTACATTACTCTACACAAGTGAGAAAAGTATGTACAAAACCTGTTCACCCTTACCTGTAGGTAATGAGGAAGATTGAGTGCTATAGCAATTATTAGCTTATGTAGTGTTTACAAGTCCTGAACAAGTGCTTAACATGAAAAAGAAATCCAGATAGGGTCTTGGATAATATAAACACACGGCCCCGTCCCCTCAACTGGTACACAAGTATATATCCATGTACACCACAGGGCCCCTGTACCCACAACTATGCAGGTACAAGCTGCACTCAGTCTGCATGGGACCTGCCTACATCATAGGTTGTATCATACACATATGGCAAAACAAGATGCTCTCCATGTACACATCATGAATAACATAGCTCCATGTCAGGTTTGTACACACTGAATGGTGCACACCAACAGGTATCAAAACCCACAAAGGGGGAGACACCACTGATAATGGGAAGTACTTTACTACTACCCTGCTGAGTCTGGTCTGGAAGGCCATGAACCTTGATCACGTAAGTGATGTCAGCTGTACAGATGTAGATGACAGTATGGTTGATGTCACACTGCATATCATAACCTTGCCAGGTAGATGACAGTATGGTTGATGTCACACTGCATATCATAACCTTGCCAGGTCATAGGACATCATCACCCATACTGTGTACGACCTACACTCGGTATGCTAGATGTACATTCCTATGTCACAGGAGAGTTTTGCAACAGGACTGCTGGCAGAACAACACTACAGAAGGTGTCTGAATAATACGTGTTCATCACACCAGTGGCAGCTACAGTATGTCAGGGTTAATGAATTTTATTCTCCCTCATTGTAGTCCATACCTCACAGACAAACAGAAGGCATCTGCCTATTGAAGTATGCAAATGACTATGACCTAGGAGCAATAGCTGACTCGCATTGTCACCCCTATGTTAATAACCATGTACCCATGAACTACCACCTAGGCAGTGGTCCATAATGGACACTTGTGTGTGAGGGATGCAGCTGGGCAGTTGTCTTTTCTGTGATAGCTATGTCACCACAACTGTCAGGTAGTCATATGTGGCAACCCTAATAATGATAGGGTGCCATTCATGAATATAGAGATCATTGTCCAGCCATACAGAACACTCAAGTGACCCATGTCAGATCAAATATTTCCTTTGAGTGGTATTGGCCATGTGCAGACGGCATACACCAGCCTACCCATTCCCTATCTCCACTGTGTAGCATGATGCATACCCTGAATAAACCCATGTCCAACCCAGTGATGTTGGACATGCTACATGTACTCATCTTGATCTCAAATACATACTTCATGGACATCCACCTACCACATGCTGGACAGATACTTGTCCCATACACTTGACATAGTCCTGCCATACTATGTATTCCTGTCCATCAAATCTGCACATCGCACCCCTCTCAGACATGGTGTGATGACTGCATGGTAATGCATGGTATATGTATCATTAACCCTGTGGATCAGTAATGTGGCACTGCTCCACCTGGCCCCACAGACCCACCTATCGGCTACTGCCAGGTAACCTTTCATCCTAGATTCATACATGGCCCATGGCATATAGCCCACTAGTTGACTTTGACTGTACATACAATAGTTGATATCCATCCCTGCAAATACCATCTGGCTAGCCAGTGTCCCGTGTGTATCACATGTGCAAAACAGGTGATACATGGCCAGATGTTGAATCGCTGTACAGTGCCATGTAGATGTATATGGCAGAACACATACATGTAAAACCTTATGTGAGTATGTCTGCAGGGTCGCAGGTCATGTCTGTTAACGCAGTGTAAGTACTTATATGTGTCATATACACTGCATCAAGGTCAACTACCTTAATGTGGACACATCCAGCCATGTGCTGATATGTAGGAACACCAGTACAGGCAAACAGACATGCCCACATCAAGACAGCAACCACATGGAGTATGAGCAATGTAATCAGGTGACACACACACACATACATGGTGATAATATCCAATCAACATTGAGTGTCACATTTGAAACAAGTCAGTGTCATGTAGGTTTGCAAATACAACTATTTAAACTGAATTAATGTGATACACATGTATGTTCAGCTGTAGCTCTGTATGTCTCTATGAGTTACTGTGACTTGTCTCCATCATTATGTCTTCCAGGTATGCTGTGTGCAAAGCTTTCCCCTTTTACACGCTTGGAGGATGAGGCCCTCATCCCATACCTACTCGAAAAACATGATATCCTGTTCAGCCATGTGCCACAGGATGCACAGCAGTGGGATGCCCTGTGGATGGAACTTTGGAGGAGGGTTAATGATGTGGGTGGCCACAACCGCACATACCAGCAGGTGCACAGACACTGTACAGACCTCATTAGATGGGTGAAACAGTGTGCAAATGCAATCACCAGGGAACAAGGTGCAACAGGTGGTGGACCAGAAACCCAGCCCCTACTCACACGTACCGAGGAGCTACTGGCCAACCTGGGGACACTTGCAGAGCCACATCCACAAGCCTTAGCCGATATTGTAGAGGTGGGTGTCTCTCAACCACTGAGCCTGGAGTTGCCTGGTAAGTCAGTACTGCACCTATAACAACTATATTCCATATAGTTGCATGTGTCACTGTATAATATGTAATGTAACATCATATGCAAGGCATGTATACACACATGCCGCATACTATAGTATGCTGCTCTGTGTATGCACACATGTGCATACACCATAGTATAGTCTAATGCACATTGCTCCCTGTAGCCTTTATACAGGGGTGGATTATGCTCATACTGCTGTGTTACTCCTATTTAGGTACCTCTGGCATTCCGCTGCGACAGCAGCCCATTGCAGGTGTGAGTGTTATTATTTATCAGGAACCATAATACACAAATCTATCTGCCATGTGGCCATTCACAACATGTACACATAATGTATGGTCCTGTCACAATATACAGGTCGGACCTGCAATGCATCACAATGACTACCCATGTGCAACACTTGCAAACTATGTGAATCATCTCACCGACATGAATCCTCGCAAACTTTATTGCCAGATGTGTTGACAGCTGTGCATACAATGGTGGAGGTGCTATTCACTTTAGGGACGTACAACAGATCTGATCTACACATGTGGTGAATACAAACAGTACTTCATAGTGGGCTGGAGTATGGCCAGCAAACAGGTTTCCCCCGTGTGGATCATAGCCCTGCTATGAATGTCACACAATGTGATGTGCTATCTTGACATGTCCATGACATCTATTGGCCTGGCTGCTACACTGCCTACCTAACCTGAAAACATATCCCACATACCACCCTTTATCTGCATAACCCTGTTGTCAGTGGAGCATATATGTCATATGGGACAACACAAATAGATGCCCATTACAATAATTTGGACAACACATGTACACACATGGCAATGGAGGATGGCCAGAGACATGGAGCAACACACACAGTAGACGAGTTGTGCTTGTGTGTACACCCTGTCATACAATGGCTACACATGGTTCAACCGTGGCCTTTTTATAATGGTCATAATGTAGATGTGGAACACTAGACATCCTACAGGCCTGTGCACATCTTATGTAGGCATAACATCAGTCCACCACATAAGATGTGTTGAACATCTTGAGGGTGTTGCAACATGACAGCAGTCACCTGTACAGTATCCACATCAGGCCATAAATACAGTACATTCCCATTGCTGGTGTTGGACATAAATGCCATACTAGCTCCTCGTGTGTGTGTGTGTGTGTGTGTGTGTGTGTGTGTGTGTGGTACACAGATGTCATGTGGGACATGTGTTCACCATGTCTGGCCATAGTTGCCAGGCTGCAGTAATATGGTTGCAGATGCACAGGGGTGTCATCCGTATACCCATCAGTGACCTGTGTCACAACTTCCACATCATGGTTTAGTGTGTATACACCTCAGTGATGTGGGTCACATTCCACAGTATATATGTATTGTATCTGAACACAGTCATGGCTATGAATCATGTCTGTAACTCACAGTGTATAGCACTAGAGACACCTCATGATTCCCTGCAATAGCCATGCACATCAGCTAAATTTGCAGTATATCTGTACTGCAGACAGAAAACACTGAATTGGTACACCATTGCCCCACTGTATATTTCACAGGGCACCATTGTGTTAAGCATGTATGCATGTCATTGCACACGTCAGCAGATCACATGTCATACTACATGTGATTATCAAGGTCATATGCCACACATCAGGCAGGTGTACTGTTAACCTGTGCTGGTCCACATGGTGTAACACAGGGATGTATGCTAACCACTACTATGATTGTGTAATTTGCATGCCGTCTGCTATGACACATGCATGCTGTTGTGTTTCACCTAGGGATGTATGATAACCGCCACTATTATTATCTGTGCTGCATACCTTCTGTCATATCACATGCGCATGTGTGTGTGTGTGTGTGTGTGTGTGTGTGTGTGTGTGTGTGTGTGTGTGTGTGTGTGTTTGTTGTATAGATTGTAATGTACAGTATTGTCTTCCCCAACAGGCAATGTAGGTGCATTAGCCTCCTGCGGTACATCAGATGTTAGTGTCTCCACAGACTCTAGCAGTGATGATGAATGTATGATTGGGACACAGGCAGAGTTGTCAGGGGCTGAAACTGTGCTATTGATTGCCATTCCATCTATATCCACCTCATCCCCGCAAACAGATCCCATACCTGCACATACCCCATCACCAGTGGCCATAGAGAAGGACAGTTGGTGCATGGTAGCTTGGAACAGGAAAGTGTGGGGGCTATGGAAGGTGTGCCTGCACACCATTGTGTCAGTCAAACTACTGGTGGTGCCCCACATGGGCACGGGGCCAGTGCTGCTCGTAGGAGAACCTCTGGCCCACATGCTGCTGCATGACAGAGCGCAGCAGCTGGTGTCACCAGATGCATGTTTCAGGCTGTAATGGAGGCACATGCTCATGCTGAACGGCGCAACAGAGAAGATTAGAGGCTACAGAGGGCTGCTGTCTGTTCTTTAAACAACAGCATCCAGGCAATGGTAAATGCTCAACAGCAGATTGCTGATGCTTTGGCTAGACGGTTGGGTGAAATGGTTGGAGTCCTTGACCGTGGCATGAAAATCCATGAGTGTGAGCTCTCTGTGTTGGAACATCTGGTAGGAGTGAGGCATCGGGCACATGGATGTAGACCTGCTACATCACCGGTGTTAGGTCTACGTGTATGACCTACCTCACATGCCCACTCCCATAGTGGCAGTAGCAGCAGCAGTGCATCTGGTGCTGTCCACACTATGACACAGCAGGCCACGTGCACATGGCCCAGGACAGTCCCAATAGAGACACAGTTCCAGTGGACAAGTGACATCAGACAGTACCCAATCTGCACCTCTGTCTGGTAGTGCCCATGCAACCCCTGGCAGGCACAGGTCACATGTCCATGGTCAGACACCGTGAACTGTAAAACCTCAACTGTACAGTCTGCAGCTGTCAATAATACCCCTGTGTAGGCCAGACACATGGGTGAACTGTGTGCATACATACATTTACACACTGGACACATATGTAGGGCTCTGCAACACACACATGCATAACATTCACGCACGCCCAATTAGATCAAAGGCCCAAACCCACACACATGATGTCATCCAATGGTGCAGTGTAGGCCTCTGGAAAACATTAGCACCCTGTGCATATGATGATGCCTGTGCCGCATCCCTGACATCCACACCATCGGTGCAGGGACATGCTCATATTGTCTGATGCACAGGGTGAACAGACAAGGATGGTACGTGCAGTTTACAAATGTTGAGGACTGTTAACAAGCAGCAGATATACCATGTAGTACAGGTGTACAATACTATTAACAGTATGTGTCTTGTGTAACAACAGTGCAGCCTAGGCCTCTGGCAAACATTAACCCCCTGTGCATATGATGATGCCTGTGTCGCATCCCTGACATCCACACCATCAGTGCAGGGACATGCTCATATGGTCTGATGCACAGGGTGAACAGACTAGGATGATATGTGTAGTTTACAAATGTTGAGGACTGTTGACAGGCAGCAGATATACCATGTAGTACAGGTGTACATTACTGTTAACAGTATGTGTCTTGTGTAACAACAGTAAATGCATGTTGGTCATGATGTTCTGCTTTCCTTCTTCAAGTTTAATTGCACGTGCCTGTGGATGTCAGTGTTTGCAGTTAAGTGTCCCATGTGTCAATGTGGATTACTCACAGGTATGTATGAATATACCAGCATGCACCGTGTAGCTGCCACATACCAGTGAGAATGTCCAACTTTACAAACACATCTACCGTTCCAAGAACATGATAGCTGTGTATTAAGCTACTGTGGCCACAGGCGTGACATCCATAAAGGGTGACATCACAGGTACAGTTACATGGAGTGGTGAGGTAAGAGAGTGGTCTAGCTGGTTACAAGGGTAGAGGCCAGTGGGAAGTGTGATGCCTCAATGGGAATCAGTAATACACTTTCCCATGACAGGATGCCAACACACAACTGCACCCACACACTCAGGTATTGACACACATGTATTCAGTGACACTGTAACACACACACACACACACACACACACACACACACACACACACACACACACACACACACACACACACACTCAGGGCTTCACTGACACAGTAACACACACTCGCACACAGTTGCTAATGGTGGGATGAGGACCCCTGCCTATGTGCAAATCATCATTACAGTACTGTGCACCTACATGACATGCCACAGAGAATACACATGTACAGGTAGTCAATACGGCCTAAGATCGGGGACATCAATGCGGATAGTAGAATGCTTTACCTGGATGATGGGAGGGGACTTATCAGTTCAGTATGGTAACATACATCCTCACCCCAGGGACCAGTCAGCCCTACATACACACACTGTGGCATTCAGTAATTAATACACCTATGTCATGCACATACAGATACCTCACATGTATGAAATACACGCCCCTGCCTATGTCCTGCTTTCTACATTGCAGTCTATACAGATGTGTACACTAGTGTACAGGAGAGTGAGTAACAATTGAGATGTATTCCCTACAATACCTGACATATATGGACACACACGCAACCACACATGCCAGTACTGTGAATCTCAGACCTGCCTAGCTCATGCTATGTATGTCAGATGTACAGCAGTATTTCACACATTACAAACTGTACTGACGCTTCCTGTGCCAACAGTGCTGATATATGCACTAGGGACATCATATCTATTAACAGGTGCCAAGTGATTTACCTTTGCTGTCACCCTGACCGCTGTCTAAGTTGTGTGTTATGTCCTTCAATTAACAAAACCATTGCTTACTGGTTGCACAGGGTATTGTAGGACCACTTGTGACACACCTGTGAGCTGTCCACAGCAAACATCCATCTGCAAAGATGCCCCGCACTTAGTTATTTCAACACATCTGTCTATACCTGTGGTACATCTTTCTGTACATTCAGCATATCACCATATACAGTTGGCAATGTTGAGGCTGCATTGCAGCTGCATGATGTAGTAGGATACATGCCACCTGCAAACATCAGCAACTGCACACGCATGTTATCTGAATGCACAACACTACGTGTACAGGTGTGTAGGTCCTACAATCCTGACATTTGGTCATGTTTGTAGGCATTGCAATTGTGGATATGTGTAATGACATACATGACACATGGACTGTTGTATGATATGATGGGTGATCAGTACAGAGGGGATGTTACCTCTGTCAACATTGATATCACACCTTATGTACTGTTAGCATTCCATGGACCTACATTCCATGTGCATGTGTGTAAAGGCTGTAGCCACCTGTTTGCACAAAGGACTACAACAGCTATACTACTTACAGGTATGTTGTGTGTGTGGCATGTACATACCCAGGGCAGGTACATGTATGTCATATCCATACATGAGGGTGTGTACTGGTGTACAGCAACAGACATCTGCTAATGGTGGAAAGTACTGAGGGCCTCTGGTATGTGTACAGCTGACATGGTCACAGACAGTGGTATCATTGGTGGTATCATTGCATTGCATAACACATGATGCAACTGTGTCAGTACATGTGTACTCTCTACAGTTGATGTAGAGCTTAGTGCAGTACACAGGTCAAGGGTCACATGGTGGTGTACTCGTCTATGTCATACAACATGTATCGTTGTGTGTTGGTGGTCCGAGGGCATGGTAGTGTCTGCAGTTGATATCCTAGAATGCAGCATGTGACACTGTGTCCTGCACATGGCTAATCTGTGATGCCTTTTGTGAGGGGACTGGTCAGTACATGTGAGCGGCCTTTATGTATGTGGGTACACCACCTGGAGCGGTCTGTACCTGTGTTATGGTCCACATGTCTGGTTCTGAGGCATATGGTGGTAGTGCTAGGTTCTGAGGTATATGGTGGTAGTGCAATTGTGCAGTACAGAGACATCAGCCAGGTTTTCCTCACTGCACAGATGTCAGTAATCCCCATTGTTGGATCTACAATGACCAGCTGTGAAAATGGATACTACACATCTAGCACTGATTAGCATAAGAAAACAATACAGTTGTCCTGTAGGTGTATGGGAGTTAACCTGTGTTTAGGACATTTGCCTTGGAATGGCACTGTGTGGGCAGATGTGACTTGGGTAATATCCACACTCCCTTGTATCATGGATGCATGTGATATGTGACAAAAGTCTGCATACTGTCAGCCATGTCATCCCAGGATGACAGTTGATGTGTAAAAGACAGGTGTCAAATATATGTAGAGCAGCATTCCCGCTAACAATGACAACTACTAACACCAGTGCACATTACGTGTTCTTTACATCTACGTGTAATAGCATGGCCACTGTGGCCCTCCGTGTTTAGCATCAGAGTGCATCCCAGTCAGCCTTGCGCTACTAGAAGTATGAGCATGCCCAGTATATCCTTGTGTAGATGGACACATAGTAGTGCATTCCGACCAGCCTTGTGCTACTAAGTGTGTGAGCATGCCCCCTGTGCTACTAAGTGTATGAGCATGCCCAGTATATCCTTGTGTAGATGGACGCATAGTGCATTCCGAACAGCCCTGTGCTACTAAGTGTGTGAGCATGCCCAGTGACACCTTGTGTCGGTTATGTGCCTCTGTGTATGGGCATGGCCATTGTAACCCTGTATAGTAGTAGTAGTCATCCATTCCACAGATGGGCATACTCAAGGTCAGGATGGATTCCTACTTTAGCCCTGTGCTACTAAGTGTGTGAGCATGCCCAGTGACACCTTGTGTCGGTTATGTGCCTCTGTGTATGGGCATGGCCATTGCAACCCTGTATAGTAGTAGTAGTCGTCCATTCCACAGATGGGCATACTCAAGATCAGGATGGATTCCTACTTTAAACACACAGGTTCACAGGTATGTACATCGTAACTGCCAGCATCCCTATTGATGTCCACATTCCCAGATGGTCATAATGACAGCCTTGACATGTGTAGTCTGTGTGGCGTGATTTGTAAGTATGTAGCATTGTAATAGTAATCTGTAAATAGGCAGGTGTTCCGTACCCACCACTGGCGCATGTGTGTGTGTGCGTGTGTGTGTGTGTGTGTGTGTGTGTGTGTGTGTGTGTGTGTGTATGTCTGTCCCCATTTGCCGGTGGACTCTGAATTGCTTTTAGACTGCCCACACTCCATACATCTCTTATACCCACCGTTAGCAAGGCTGATGATGTCACCCATCTACAAATACACCTCTGGGAGGGCTGTGTCCCACTAATCTCGGTAGCACATTCTGTAACTGCGTAATGCTGTAGTGTAATAAAGTAGTTAGGATGGTGTTCTAGTCCCACACTTGCTGTGTGTGTGTGTGTGTGTCCCCGTTTGCCTGAGGACTGATTAATACCTTTACACTGCTCACACTCCATATATTTATTATACCCACCATTAGCAAGGCCGATGATGTCACCCATCTACAAATATACCTCTGGGAGTGCAGTGTCCCAGTAATCTCGGTAGCACGTTCTGTAACTGTGTAATGCTGTAGTGTAATAAAGTAGTTAGGTCGGTGTTCTAGTCCCACACTTGCCATGTGTGTGTGTCCGTTTGCCTGAGGACTGAGTAATACTTTTATATTGTTCACACTCCATACATTTCTTATACCCACTGTTAACAAGGTCGATGATGTCATCCATCTAAAATACACCTCTGGGAGTGCTGCATCCCAGTAATCTTGGTAGTGCGTTTTGTATCTGCGTAATGCTGTAGTGTGATAAAGTTGTTAGGCCGGTGTTCTAGTCCCACACTTGCCGTGTGTGTGTCCCCATTTGCCTGAGGACTGAGTAATACCTTTATACTGCTCACACTCCATACATTTCTTATACCCACCGTTAGCAAGGCTGATGATGTCACCCATCTACAAATACACCTTTGTGAGTGCAGTGTCCCAGTAATCTCGGTAGCACATTCTGTAACTGTGTAATGCTGTAGTGTACTAAAGTAGTTAGGTTGGTGTTCTAGTCCCACACTTGCCGTGTGTGTGTGTGTGTCCGTCTGTTTGCCTGAGGACTGAGTAATGCTTTTATACTGTTCACACTCCATACATTTCTTATACCCACTGTTAACAAGGTCGATGATGTCATCCATCTAAAATACATCTCTGGGAGTGCTGCGTCCCAGTAATCTTGGTAGTGCATTTTGTAACTGCGTAATGCTGTAGTGTGATAAAGTTGTTAGGTCGGTGTTCTAGTCCCACACTTGCCGTGCGTGTGTCCCCGTTTGCCTGAGGACTGAGTAATACCTTTATACTGCTCACACTCCATACATTTCTTATACCCACTGTTAGCAAGGCTGATGATGTCACCCATCTACAAATACACCTCTGGGAGTGCAGTGTCCCAGTAATCTCAGTAGTGTGTTCTGTAACTGCGTAATGCTGTAGTGTAATAAAGTAGTTAGGTCGGTGTTCTAGTCCAACACTTGCCATGTGTGTGTGTGTGTGTGTGTGTGTGTGTGTGTGTGTGTGTGTGTGTGTGTGTGTTTGTCCATTTGCCTCAGGACTGAGTAATGCTTTTATACTGCTCACACTCCATACATTTCTTATACCCACTGTTAGCAAGGCTGATGATGTCAGCCATCTACAAATACACCTCTGGGAGTGCTGTGTCCCAGTAATCTCGGTAGCGCGTTCTGTAACTGTGTAATGCTGTAGTGTAATAAACTAGTTAGGTTGGTGTTCTAGTTCCACACTTGCCATGTGTGTGTGTGTGTGTGTGTGTGTGTGTGCGTGTGTGTGTGTGTGTGTGTGTCCCTGTTTGCTGAAGACTGAGTAATGCTTTTATACTGCTCACGCTCCATATATTTCTTATACCCACCGTTATCAAGGCCGATGATGTCACCCATCTACATATACACCTCTGGGAGTGCTGTGTACCAGTAATCTCGGTAGCGCGCTCTGTAACTGTGTAATGCTGTAGTATAGTAAAGTAGTTAGGTCGGTGTTCTAATCCCAGACATGCCAACTGTGTGTGTGTGTGTGTGTGTGTGTGTGTGTGTGTGTGTGTCTGCATGAGACAAATTCAGTGCTTTGCAGTATTTGCTGTAGTGCGTGCCCTAAATGCATGTTGCTGCAGTGTGATATGGTAGGGGGTTGTATACAGGACATGGCAAGTGTGTGTTTGTCTGTCAGAGCCTGTGTAGAAGTGCCCATGATTGTCTTACCATTGTACATGTTTGGGAGCGGGTTTTGTAGTTTTCCTATATAGTATCCGTCTTATGACACATTGGCCATCTCAAAAGGAGTACAGCTGTCAGTCAGCCATGGCACTGTGTTGGCAAGCCATACCCATACATCTGGCAAAAGGGCTGGTGAACTAAGTATGCAGCTCTACTAGTACCCGGTATATGTCCCGCACCCATGTGCCATGCACATACAACCTTGCCTAGGATATCCCACTATGTTGCTAGTAACGTGCACATTGAGGACAGATAGTAGGCATGGTGTGACCGCAGTGGCCTGCAGAGGACATGGCACACTGTACAGTGGCACAATAGGTGCATATATGCAGACATTGTGCCTTCACCATGTTCTACACTGAATGGCTGCAACATATGTAGTGCCATCATATGTGATCCACTAAGGCCCGACAATGCTGTACACATGTGCCCTGTATGTATGGACCCATGCCACTGACACCACGGAATACCTGTCCATTCTATCCATGCAGGTGCAGGGCTGTCCTGCTCACTATAAGCATGTTTGACCTCACCAGACCAGTGTTGGCATATTGGGGTATAACAGGCTGTGTAAACTACATGTGCCTGCTAAACCAGGTACACCTGTACATGTCACTGTACAGTATTGTGGGACATGCACATCTCAGGCAATGTCCATGTGAAGGACTATCAAACACAGACATGACATGCATTGCAAAGCTATGGCCCTACACATTGGTAACCAGGATGTCAGGCCAGATAATGCAGTACCCATCTGTGTGGGACATTGCAGACACTACTCCCCTGCACTGCACATCATTGTTGGGTGATGCAATGGCAAGGATTACCCCTCACCCAGCCTTGTACAGCTATCTTGCACAGCCAAACACTACACACCCATGGATCAATGTATACCTGCATGACAGTATTGGCACCCTGTGTCTGCATGTGGGTTGTGATGTTCCCAACCACAGTCACTCCCAGTATAAACTTCGTCGGCATACCGAGTTGTCAAGCACTTTGACATGCCCTAGCCCATAGAACCTCCAGATATCCCCTGTGGTGCATGTGGTCCTGTGCATTACTGTGGTGTGGCAAACTAAGTAGTAACATTGTGTATTTGCCACCCTGGCAAAGGTGTCAATGCGTGTCCATTAGAGTGTGGTTGTGGTGACAATGACATCCATTCACGTGGCTGGCATGTGTGCCACACCTAAAGTATGTCTACTATGTCTGTTGCAGATGGCACTCACTCACCTACACACATGTTCTTACAGCACTGCAACATGCCACCACTGTGGCACATGTAGTAACTTCATGCACATGTAATAGTAATGAGTAGTCAGGGGTTTGCCCCTGTACTATTCAGTGTGTGGCAGATGATGCTTATGGTTAAGTCTCCAAGCCCTTCCCTGGTGTACATTGCCTGTCCCACACACACACTCTCTGGTGGATGTGAAAGTGTACACCTGCACAGCAGCAGCAGCATGTGTATTGTAACAGATGGAAATGGTCAGGTGATGGCCTCTGCACCGATTGCAGTCCTCCTCTAGCTGATTGCATGTGGTACAGCTGTGATGGTGTTCCCATAGCCATCTGCATCATAAACACAGTAAACTATCTAGGGAAACATGTTATTATCTGGCCATGACAGTCACTGTGAGTGGTACCTGGATGTGGTGTTCTGACACTGCATTGCAGATGATATCTGGATGTACTTCAATCATTTTCCACAGTAGGAAATAGCCTAATGACAGGAAGGTGATGTCTCAGACAGCTACAGCATGTAAGTGTAGCTATGCTGCATTGAGACTATTGCCTGTTTAACATGTGTGTGGTAATGGCTATTACGCATGTTAAAATACAGACATGACAGTACTTTGTTCATGAGGGAACCCCATCTGTAGGGCCATCTGTGAACAGGTCAGTGTGTGCAACCATTTGTTTCCTGTGTTACACACTGAACACACTTCTGTGCACAGCAGAAGCATGGTGTGGGGATTGCAGACAGTACATGATGATAGGGATGTGTTACTGCCATTGCATCCCTGACTGGACATGTATCACATGAGACAGTGGTATGACGGACACTGAGTGTGATTCCCAGTGACAAGCCAATGATGGGCAACTGTTCATAGCTGCGGTCACACATCTACTACACATTGTACAGTTGCCATGCGGTATATATGCATGTTTTGTGCTCCCTCTGCAAATGTATACCATCTGTTGTGTTGAGTTGCTGGTGATATCTATGCATACTGTTGTAGGTAATCCTGTATGCTGTTGTCTATCACTAAGCCATATGTGGGTTTAAAATGCAACACTATAAGCTGAATGGGTTGGTATGTCCTGGCAGATCCTCCTGTCCCACTTCAGCTGATCATGACACTGGGCACTAGCACATCTGGGGCCCAGCTATTAACATCAACCTCTGTTGGCTCTGCACCACCTTCTGGTGGTACCACTACTGAGGATGGAGCATGTCCCCCTTGGGAGCGGGACCAGACAGGTACATATCTGCTATTGTGTGGTCCCGGACATGTTGCGTAGGTGGCACCCTAAGGGGTTACGAAGTCAGATATGCCAGTTCAAGGGCATAGTGTCACATTTACAGGGTGATGCTGCCCCTCCTGGACAGCCCCCAGCACTGCCTCCTTTGCAGCTGTTTAGGTGCAGTGGTGGTTGCCCATGGCTGGAGACCTCTGTCCCACTGTTCCCATGGGCTTTTGAATGCCGAAGACCCATCCCCATCCAGGGTGTATCCCCCCCACATGTGTCATATACCAACCCTGTATGCTGTCATTTCTGTGCTCCTACCTATCCTCCATGGCCATACCTACACTCCTTCCCCAACATCTGACCCTCACCTATGGACACATAAGGCCATTCGGCTCCTAGGACACCATCTGCCCTGTACATAGCTGTTGATTACACACACATGCCCACTGGACACATGAAACCCTTGTAATATGCATCATAACATAATACTGTTATCCTCACCACTGTCTCTCAGGCGCACGGTCCTGGTATGCACATCACTCCTACATGGCCCAGGTACATGTGAGGAGGATGACCCCATTGTACACAAAACACTACGAGTCCCTCTATGGTTACCCCATTTACCTTTATCATGATGATGATGTTGCACACAGCACATTGCAGGAGTACTGTTCACACATAATGATTGGACATTTACTGTTGTGTTAATGTACATTACATGCACAGAGTGATGTATACGGCCAATGTACAACTATTTGTGTGTATGACTGACACATGTCTGTCTGAGGGAGTCTTGTGATCACATAGAGCAACACGACTACATATTACAGGCATCGCTGGTGTTTCCCATTTCATTCATTTGTAATGCTTTGTTGCCACATGGTATGTCCCTGATACATCTCTCTCTCTCTCTCTCTCTATATATATATATATATATATGTACCTATATGCTGGACATAAACACTCACATGTACATCTACATGATGGGATACACTCCTATACTGTTGAATGACTGCACTGTATGATATCCTCTGGTTACAGCCTCTTACGCTCGATTAGCCTCTACATTGCTTAACCAATGCAATACTTGCATACTGGTAGCCAAACACGCTTACACCTGCTCGATCCCGCACTTGCTAATGCACTGGTATTGGTGCTTGCATCTGTCACTCACAACCCTGGGTGTGAGCGAGGACCACAGTATTACCTTGTGATGCCTATTGCATCATAATTACATGACTCCAGTATCGGGATTGGCCACCCATTGGGCGATGGCATCGCATTCGACTGTACAGAATCAGCGGCCTATCCAGTGACCCAATCATATTTTTCTGTACCTCATACAATGTGCTCCCACCTTGTGATGCCTATTATATCAGAATACATGAATAAAGTATCGGAAATGGCTGCCTATTAGGCGACGGCATGGTGTTCGACTGTACAGAATCAGCGGCCTGTCTGGAGAATCATTCATATTCGTGTGTTCCACTTAGGCATACCTTGTGATGTCTATCACATTGAACTACATGACTACAGTCATAGCCGGCCTTAGGCATAGACCAACTAAGCAGCCACCTAGGGCGCCACTTTAGTGGGGGCACTTTACCAGTATTTATTTGGTGTAGGTAGACCAGGATGGGGACACTGGGTGGTGTGGTGGGGGTGCCATTGTGCCCTGTGCTTAGGGCACCAGTTGACCTAAGACCACTCCTGACTACAGTATCAGTAATGGCTGCCCATTAGGCGACTGCATGGCATTCGACTGTAAGGAATCAGCCGCCTGTCTGGTGAATCATTCATAACTCTGTGTTCCTCTTACAATCTGCTCCCACCTTGTAATGTCTATCACATCGGACTACATGACTACAGTATCGGGAATGTCTGCCCATTAGGTGACGGCATGGCGTTCGACTGTACGGAATCAACAGCCTGTCCAGTGAATTAATCATATTTGTGTGTTCTGCATACACTCTGCTCCCGTCTGGGTGATACATGGGAACCGAGACCCTGAATTACAAATGAGTAGTTGGGTTGTGGTAGCCACATCCATCGGACGGGTCATGCTACCGCATACCTATTATAGGTTTACCACCTTCTCAATTGGCCAAGGTAGGACTTTAGGGTTACCACCTGTCCCACTTTTTAGGGGACAGTGCGAAAATAATCAAGACATAGCACATGTCCAGATTACAGGACATTATTATATTCTACATTTCATTAATAATTGCATAAAACAGTTATTTTATATATGACACTTCTATATGTTATGTGAAGTAGCATAAGCATTTCAAATGCAACTAGATTAAGCTTTTATTTGTGCAAATAAGTGTAATCCTGTAGTATGCATGGCTGTAGGTATGTTTAGTCCTGGAATGTCTGACATTTCTACAGAACATGTCCCACTTTGGCCATTTGGAAAGGTGATAACTCTATAGGACCTGTATGTAGAGATGTCAGACTTTGCAGTTCAACACACCCACAGCCAGTAGAAAGGGGTGTACTTCACTGTTTTTCCTAAATAAAAGGTTACTCTTGTAGCATTATAGTTGCTTATACTGTTACCTATAACATTTAGGTGATTCAGAGGAACATAACTGTTTTATGCTACTACTACAGACAATATAGGTAGTCTTTGCCCTAAATCACAGAACATTTGCAGTTCTTGGCAATGCCTTTGATTTTATAAGTGGGTTGCACATATCTACTAACTTTGCTGTAGTGTCTTTTTCCACATGGTAGGTAGATTTCAACAATGCTTTGATAGATGGCAGTTTTCCATTATTCACTAACATTTGGAATGATAATCGCTCAAGCCTCTTCAACATATTTTTCAAAAACTCTTTTTGGCAAGGTGATCATGTTGTTACTATGGGAATACCATATCTCTCAACTGTACAGAATGTCCAGATTTTTGCCTCATAGTTTTGGTCCATTTTGCATAAAATTGTGTGTTTCTGGTAAATTAGTAGCAAATCATTAAAGACTGAAGTTAGAAAATAATGGCAGGCATACAGTACTATATATTTGCAGATGCAGAATATTGCTAAATATCTGATCAGACTCCTGAAGTGATGCTTTTGTTGCTTAGATACATCTGGAAGTCCACTTGAGTATGCACCTGAGCCTTGTAGCATAGCTCTCAACCAATCAGGAACAAATCTCTAAATAATTAGGGACAATCATGGACACTTTTAAAATATTAGTAATATTAACTTGAAACACTGACAGAATAGGAGAATGTGAATTAATATAATTTTTTTGAAGTAAAAGAAGTCTATAACTCTAATTATTATCATTATTTGTTAAATATATTTCACCACCTTTTCTCCAAAGGCCAACATTTTAGGAGGGCTTAAGAGGACAGAGCTAAAATTTGAGTCAAAATCAGGGACTTCCCTGAAAATCAGGGACAGTTTAGAGGTATGCCTTGTAGTCAGATGTTTGTTTTGTACACCATGTTACACATTAGTACAGAAGTAGCTACAGTGTGGGAACACTGCAGCACTGCTGGAAAAATCTGCTGCAGCAGAGAATGAGGAGTCAGGCACATACTCATCATGATACTAGCTGCAGTGACAGTCAGAGGTATGAACAATAGATTGCAACACTGCCAATGAGGCAATCTCTGGTCCTCAACTATGGCCATGATAAAGGCAACACCAAATAAAACTGGTGTATGCATTAACACACCAAGGCTATGCATTGTTGAGCACTGCCTGGTAACTATGGACAACATTATGTTACTCACAGGGGTGGGCAATGTACAGCCATCATCATGTGCACAGGTGAAGTGCAGTACAATGAAAAGTGACAGCAATGTTATCATTTAGGTAAGGGTCATGACAGGTGGATATAGCCACTCAGGTGAGAAGCAGGCTGGGATATCAGGGATTACATTTTACAGCATCAGGGTGAAGCAGTGCTGTGAGCCATAATCAAGTGTACTGCATGTCCCTGTAGTTTGAAGACAGGATGTGTTCTGCATGAGGGATAATGTAGTACTTTGGGAGCATGTGTGGGAGCGATGATGCATCTGTCCATTTTGGGAGTTAAGAGGTAGATAGTGTCCACAGCCCTGGGGAACAGCTAGACATAGAATTCTAGTGGCTGGCCAGGTGAGGAATCACAGCACTCAGCCAGATGAGTGTCACCAACCATGACCATGAGAGTGGCCATATCAGATGTTGTGGCCAAGATGGACAGTAATACAGTTTGTGAAACCTGATCTCTGATCATTCACCATACATTTCTTTGCTAGCATGGCCAGGTTTGGTATGGCCTGCAGAGGAACAATGGAGTACATTTGCTATATTCTGTGTGGATGGGTGCATGTACATCAGAGGCAGTATGGCTAATGGATGCCATCCATGGCAGTGAGTCTTGTGCAGTGTTGGTGGGGATCACACTAGCAGGGCATCCAACTTAAAACACAGGTGACACTGGTGGCTCAACCTCCTCCTCCACCATCACTTCATATATGCACATGTGTGTTTGCCTCATATGTTAGCATTGCTGACAATGAGAGTGTCACCCCATCAGAAAGCATAGTATAAAGTTATATGCACATGTGTGTGTGTGTGTGTGTGTGTGTGTGTGTGTGCGCACGTGTGTGAGACTGTCCTCAGTTGAACCTATGTCTCATCAGTACCTATCTGCCATCTGCCTGTGTTTCATGCACATTGTCATCTTCATCATTTGCAGGAGACCTGAAGGTACTGTTCCTGTGCGCTTGACCCTGCAGCAGTGCAACCTGTGAAAACCTAAAAAAACACATATTTGTGCCAGTACCCTCAGCCCATGGCACACACACTGGTACAGGCCAATTATGCGCATAGCCAGTGAAGCAGGATGTAGCTGATCTGCACAGGTGTTATGGAATAATGCCTTCACACCTACAGGTCCATTTACAACTTGAAATCTATCTGATATTTCTAATCTGGTACATACCCTACAGACAATAGAGTAGTCATCACCAGCCCATCCCAATATAAAAGTTGCTGTCAGATATGAGAGTTCACTCACAAGCCACAAACGGTGCTGCAAGGATCTGTTCCACTTCTGACAGACACTTCTGTGTTGGTGACCTACATTCTTTGCGCAACTGTTCTTGACTATGTCTTGGGCCTTGCCTTACCATGCTACATAGATTCATAGGTTAGTACTAAGCTAAATGCCCTTGCGAGCCATTTTAAGCCTAGCCAATTATCCCTTGTGAGACTCAGACCCTGCACCTTGTGTTTGTAAGGTAAACACTTTAACCATTAGGCCACTAGGCCACATCATATTGGTGACCCTGAAAAGTACCTGTACTACCATCCTATTATGACCACCAGGAGCACTAATGTCTGTACCACTTCCATCCACACCAATTCCATGAAGGCCTTGACAGTTTTACCTTTTTATCAGCATGTGCATGGCATGGTATGTGTGCATAGGGTCTAAAAAAAAACACCTCCAACTCCTGGGTGAATTTTTCTAGCCATTGCTCTTCTGTTGGGCCTATAAGATGATAGGTATACATGTGGGTTACATATGACTGTGTGTGTGTGTGTGTGTGTGTGTGTGTGTGTGTGTGTGTGTGTGTGTGTGTGTGTGTGTATGTATGTGTATGTATGTGTGCATCACTCTTCTCCCTCCATTTAGTGGCAACATAATTGCCTAATAGTGTTATATAACCATTATTTGAAATTTTCATAAAGACAGTAATACAGCACAAAAAGATATTACTTTCCTGGTTGTACTAAGCAGGAGCTCTGCTAAGCCCAGTGCCAGAAGATGCCAAATCCACTATATACCTTTCTAGAAGAATGAAACAGTAGCTCAGATGCACAGCTGCACCTTTTGGACATCACATGATGTACATAATATAAGCAGGACTAGTCACCTGGTGGTGTGAACATTGGCTCTAGGTAATGGTCAATGTTGATGTGACACCCTAATCTCATGAACAAAATGGGAAAAGGAAGCTGATGTTGGATGAAGTGTGCTGGCAAGAATCCACAAGGACAGAGCTGGGGATCTTCAGGCTTTGCAATCTCCATGAGTAAACATATTGTGCATGTCACATTAGCCCATGGATTAACAAATGCAAGCAAGCTAGTGCTGCCTGTGTGTGATATTACAGTGCATTATGGCAGCACTTCAGGTATGATCAAACTAAATTACATTATATTAATGACTATGCTACAAGACCTATTATAGTATGTTGGAAAGCATGGTCACTTTATTGCTAAAGGCTGCTTTAATAGGATCAAGTCTCTGAATAGGAACAGTGGAGAAGACTTTGTATTGAAATATAGTTATAGTGAAAAAAGGCTAGATGCTTGGTAATGTACCTCTGCATTGCACTGTGCACCCATCATGCACAGCAGGAACAGAGACTTGGCCAGCCACAAAATGGTACACTAGGTGAGGTGACATAATACAGGTAAATACCCAGATGGGGGGTCATCATGTCAGAGAACACCACACTTAGGCATGACAATGAATGCCCAGCTGAGGCCTCACTATGACAAACAACATAGCACTTGGGCATGACAAATAAATATTAAGTTTGTGGACCTCACAATAACAGAGAACATATTACTAGGGCATGAGATGCTAATGTCCTGCTGGGGGCACACTGTGGCTTATGTGCGCAGACTGCAACACATACTATAAGTGAAGCAATGGCCCTTGTATATAGCTTAATGCATGGATATAGGAGTAAGCAGAGCTGAGAGACTCAGGGTGTACACACTACTACTGGATAGCAGCAAAACAGTGCATAGAAAACTCAAAGGCAGCACACAGCAGTGTGCTGAACTCATGATTAATGAAGTCACATTCACTGAGCCTGGCGATATAGGAAATATGTTGGCTGACAAATACATTTACACCTTTACTCCTCACTAATCACCAGCCACCTCCCAAGAAATTAGCTTCAAACATAACCCCTCCTGCTATAAATAGAGAGCATGTTCTGGCTGCACTTGCTAAAGTCAAAATCACAGCCTCAAAGGGCCCCAATAATATCCTGGGATGCCATCTGAATAGTCTAAAATATTATATATCAGGGCCACTGGAGTTACAATTTAACTAAAACAGGCTTTGTGCCACAAGAATAGAGGCATGCAATGGTCATCTCTTTTCATAAGAGAGGACCATCAATAGATCCTGAAAACTACAGATGTATAAGTCAGACTAGTCTTATTTACAAAGACATGGAATTAATTATCAAGTGAATGATTAACAAAGGCATAGGAGACCTCCAGACACTGGATCCATCCCAGTTTGGCTTTGTCAAAGGAAGGTAATGCTTAGTGAAGCTGGAATACTTCTTTGAAAAAGCCACTAAGGCAATGTATGAAGGGAAAACTGTTTATATTGCCTACCTTGACCTGGCTAAGGCATTTGATACAAACTGTTTATATTGCCTACCTTGACCTGGCTAAGGCATTTGATAAAATACCCATACTGCCTACCTAGATCTGGCTAAGGCATTTGATATGATACCCCACTCAGGCATTGTCAGGAAACTTAACAGAACTAGGTATAAGGCCCTTTATAATACATTTATAGCTCACTGATAGGACTCAGGAGGTTAGAATCAGTGAGGCCACTACCAAAAGAGGCCAGTCACCGGTGGAGTCCCCCAGGGCTCTGTGCTGGGCCCTCTCCTCTTTGGCATCTACTTATTTGGATGACAAAGCCAATGTCAAATGCCTCTGACTAACCAAGTCTGCAGATGATTGCAAAATGGGAGCAGTCATTGAATCCATCAAGATGAGAACACCCTTCAGAAAAGTCTAATACAGACAAACACTTGTTGCCATAGCCATGGCTTAAAACTCAATTTCAAGAAAAGGATTATAGTACCTTTTGGGAAGTCTGCCACCCTAGTAACTGCATCATTAATAAAACACCCCTAAAAGTTGATTTGCTAGTTAGAGATCAGAGAACTCATGTAGATAGTAACCTAGCCACTGACAAACATGTGCCCAAGGTAGTAAGAAAATCATTCTATGTTGGTCAACATATAAATAAGAGCATGGCATCTAAGTCTAGAGAGGTCATCATACCATTGTACTCTGCCATCATCAGACCTATCATAGAGTATAATGTCCCCTTCAATATATACCTGCCCAGAGGCATGCAGTAAGTGAAATGTCCACAAAGGTTCCTTACAAAAAGAATACAGGAAGTAAACACAATGCCTTGTGCTGATTGTCTCATAGCCCTGTTGCTTTACACAGCATCATACAGACTTCTTAGAGATAATTTTTACCTGGAATAAAAGGCATTCCTGGACCCTATTTTGAGGAACCTTTTACAAATCTTCAAAACAAACAGCCTCAGAACTATTAGATTAAAAGATATAAATTTTGCTTGCAAAATAAATAAGATGAGTTGTGGAGACAGATATTTCTCAGAGAATTTCCATTCTCTGGAATCCATGTGAAACAGAGTTCCTTTTCCTCTTAATATTTAAGCGCAAACTGGACCAATGGATGGGTAACTGAAATTCACCTCTGGTCTGGCTCCTGGGTTGCATGGATAAGCTTATAAAGACCCTAGTGGTCGTTAGCCTAGTATACACCTATGAACATATGAGTTTCTTTTCTTCTTCAGTACTTTTCCCTGCCCCTTTCTCTATTATTTTTTCACAGATTTCTTTTTGCTTATTATATATCCTATTTTCCTTCTTACATTGCTCTCTGTCTAATTTTATGATTTTTTTTTACTTTTCCTTATAACCATCCACAACTTTGTCAAACTGCCAAAAAATAGCTTCATTGTCATATGATCTTCCCATAGATGGCTTCTTTCATTTTTAAGACATTCCATTCCTGCAATTTTTCATGTTAGTCATTTTAACCCTTTTCCTTTTTCATTATATTTTATTTATTCCTTTTATTGTCCATATGATATAAAATGTTGGTTCTCTAATGCCATCTTTTTCTTTCGTTATCTGTACACAAAATATAATCAATCACTGTTTTGTGAACTCCTCTTATAAGTAGATTTTCTCTCTTTACCTACTCTTAGCCTACAATTATTTACAGCCTGCCTCAGCAATTTTGCATCTTGTGTTATTTTCCCTTTCACCTTTCTTAAATCACAGTTAGGCTCCCACCACCATAATAGACATATTTACCATCATATAAGATTTTTTTCTTATAAGATTTTTACATAAGATTTTTACATGTGTATTTGTATACACTACTACTGTTCTAAACACCTTCTGCACCTTTCTTATATCACACATAAACTTTCCCTGCTACCACCACCATTATATTTAATATTTTAATCCCTTCATTTTTCACAACAGTTTTATTTATTTTTTGTTAGTTTAGTTTAGCAGGCAAAGATGTCAACACAAGATTATGGCAAGCTGACAAAGAATCAGATGGCCAAGGTGTGTGAAACCAAAGGACTGGTGCATGCTAATCTGTCTAAAGAGGGAATGATTTCAGCCTTAGTCACAGCTCAGAACAGCTACCAGGAGGACAACCAGTTTGGTGATGGGGATGTACAGCCCTCAGAAACAGGACAGAGGATTTAAAAACCCATCTGGAGTTAGAAACTTGCACTGGAGGCCAAACATTTGGAATTAGAATTGGCAGAGAGACTGCGGCATTTTGAGGCTGAAGAAAATGAGAAGCAGCGTCAACATGAGAGGGAGATGCTGACTGCAGGTAATGGGGAAGGGGATAACCGAACCCCAGAAGCAATAAAGGTCAGTAAATTTCATCCACAGTTTACAGAGGGTGATAATTTTGATAGTTTTCTTCATTTATGTGAAAGAGTATGTGAACAGTATAATGTTGACCAAGAGCACTAGCTATACTTTCTGACCACCTTACTCCATGGAAAATCTGTAACTACTGTTTCTTAATTGTCTGATATTGATTGTTTAAACTATGTTTTAAGTTAACACCTGAAGCTTACAGAAAAGGGTTTTGTGAGCATAGATGCACAGCAGATGAACTTGTGTGATTATATCACTGAGTTAACACTTATTTTCATAGGTGAGTGACTGGGTGTCAGGTGACCACATTTGAAGGGCTGGAAGACCTTTTGGTGAGGGAACAATCCCTTAGTACATTGCCTGAGGACTTGAGAATCTGGTTGGCAGACTGAGAGTGTAAATCTGCAGATGAGCTGGAGAAAATGGGTATCTTCACTTAGGAAGCAGGGGATCACTGCACAAAAAGAGGATACCCAGTGCTGCACATGGATATAGGGGAGCCCATGGTGGGCAGACTAAACTACCCCAACAGAGTCCACCAGTAACAGGGGAAGCCACTAGTTCAGGTACATGACCAGGGGCAATGGTTAAATGTTTTAAATGTAACAAGTGGGGCCATTCATCTTATAGATGTCTATGGAGGCAAGGTGTGGAACAAAATTTGGGGGAGTCAACAAGTGGTTATAACAGTATGCCAGTGGGAAGTTGTCTGGAGACAACAGGGATTCCAAACTATCACCAGAAGTTAGTGGATGGAAAACAGGCCACTGCTAAAAGAGACACAGCCTCTGACATAACCATTGTGAATCCCACAGTGTTAAAGAGGTACAGTACTTGCCTGGGCAATCCACTCCAGTCAGAGCTTTATGAGGGACCCCATTCCAAATACCTTTGCCGAGGGTTCACCTTGACTGGGAGGGTGGAAAAGGAAGCAAGAAAGTAGGTGTGTTTCAGGATATCCCTGCAGATTTCCTGATAGGAAATGATTTCGATAATGTAGTTTCTTGTGTGCATGCAATTATACCCAGTCAGACGTGGAGACAGGCATGTGGGTCTGGCAGCCTCGGGAGACTCAGACAGACCCCATGCCTGAAGCTAGGGCTGGTGTGGTGGCTATTTAAGGGAGGGAGCTACCCTCTAGTAGTGAGCCTGTAGGTGAGCCACAACTGCTGGTAGGTACTGATGTTTCCTTGGACAGAGTGACTGCAAGGGCAGAGGTGAGTGGTAGGACCTAGGCTGACAGTGAGGCACTGCTGTAAAAGGATACCAGACTTCTTGTGGAAGTGGAGCTGGGAAAAGCCACAAAGGTAGGGTTGAGACAGGTACAGGTCTTGGATTCTACACTAAGAGGCTTGAGGCAGGTAGCTAGGGAAGTACCTGATTCCCATGGAAAAGGAGTGTCTGTATACTGGAACAAAGGGATACTGTATAGTGAGTGGACTTCTGAGGGAGGGCTAAAGGGTGAGGTAATACAGCAGTTTGGTAGTGCCTAGAACCTACCATGTGGCACTTCTAGTCATAGCTCATGACATTCCTTTTGCAGGTCATATGGGCATAAAGCATACTAAGAGACATATTATGCAGAACTTTCATTGGCCTGGGATTGCAAGAGATGTAACGGTACTGCAGGACCTGTGAGCAGTGCCAAAAAGTAGGCAAGGCAGGAGCCAAGGTCAAAGCTCCTTTGATGCCTTTGCCTGTGATTGAGGAGCCATTTCAGAGGGTAGCTATGGACATTTTGAGGCCTCTGAGTACCCCAAGTACCACAAGAAAGAAGTATATCCTAGTGGCAGTAGATTATGCTAGCAGATACCCTGAAATGGTGGCTCTGTCCTCCATTTAGGCAGAAAAGGTGGCAAAAGCTTTGTTAGAGATTTTCAGCAGGGTAAGTTTCCCAAAAGAAATACCGACTGACAGAGGTGCCAATTTCATGCCAGACCTGCTGGCTTGTCTGTGAAGGCACTGTGGGGTGAAGCAAATAAAACCACACCCTACCATCCCCAGAATAATGATCTTTTGGAGAGGTTAAACTCTACACTAAAGATAATGTTACATGCATTTGCAGACCAGTTTAAGAGGGAGTGGGAAAAATATTTGCCCCAACTGTTGTTTGCTTACAGAGAGGTACCCAAGGAATCTACTGGTTTCTCACCTTTTGAGTTGCTGTATGGGCATAGTGTGAGGGGACCTCCAGATTTGATTCTCAATGAGTGGGAGGGTGAGTGTGAATCCCACAAAGAGTCTGTTCTGGCATATGTCCTAAACCTCAGGGCAAGGCTCAGGGAACTCATGGACTTGGCCCAGGAGAACCTGGCAGGAGCCCACCAGCAGAAAAAGGTCTGGTATAACATTAATGTTTGAGCCCAAGAGAATGATGTGGGACAGCAGATTATGTTTCTCATTCCAGTCAGACACAATAAGCTGCAGTCAGCTTGGGAGGGACCGTTCAAAGTTGTAAGGAAGTTTAGTGATGTTAACTACATGGTAGAACTGCTAAGCAGGAAGCACGGGTCCAAATTGTACCATGTCAACATGATGAAACCTTATGATAGGGAGGATGTGGTCCTAAATATTTGCAGTAGGAGGCAGGAGGAGTCTGAGGAGGATCTATGACTACAACAAGCCAATCAGCAAAATGCCATGTTACTATGGTGAAGCCTATGGTTTCAGGCATATGATCTGACAGTGCAGCACTGTACAGGGGTCCGCAATGCCAATGCAGATGGGATCTCAAGACGGGATATGGGTTAGTGTATTCCCAGATAGTCTCATTCTTCTCAAGCAGTGTTTCTCCATGGTCACTTGAGAAACTAGCTTGAGTCTTCAAAGGGAGAGAGATGCAATGATATATGGTATTGCCAGCTATGCCAGGAGAAGTAGGGCAATGGATGTGTAACATATGCCAGCACAGCTAGCTGGCATTTTGTAACAAATTATATGTCATTTGTATATCAAACTGATTTGTACACATCTCTGTGTTGAAAAATGTATTTGTAAAGTTGCTTGTGTTAAAAATGAGTCAACAGTGTATCCTGCTGGACAGAAAAGAAATACATATGTACATCAGACTGTACTGTATTATAACTGTTTAAATGTATACATTGAAACAGAGAATACTGGAAGAAAAGAGGTTAAGCTCACCTCCAGCTAATGTAAAATAGTAAGAAATTAAATTACATAATTTAGGTCATAAAGATTATATCTTACAGTTCTGACTGCAGCCAGAGACAAAATGCCTGTGAAAACAAGCATTAGGAAGCCTTTCTGTATTGTCCTTAGCAGAGAACTAATTCCTACTTTGGAAAGGTAGAAGTTTGAAATTGTTTTATGACTTACACAAAATGCAACAGATCTGAGCAAAGTTCTATGTGTGTGTATTATTGACACATATGTGCTAAATCCTGGCATTTTCTAGTAATGGGGAGGTTGCATGTGAACCAGAAGTCAGATGATCAAATGAATGTGATGTCCTTCTATAATCCATCACTAAAATAATGTTTAATACTAGGTGAGACTGAAGTTTCAGGGCAGTCTGTTTTTGTAACCTGACAAGGAAGGACCCTTCACCTACTTCATCTTGCCTTGCTCTGGTAAGTAACCAGGGAATAGTAATTCCTTAAATCAAGTCAGGAAAATATAGTGAGATTAGTTAAGTATAGTTTTTCTGTAATTGTGTGAACCTATCCACTTGTGTTATTTTTAATATGTCCTGTGATTGAAACTCTGGTGTTTATTGTAAATAGATATTTAGTATTTTCATGTTCTTTTATTATTAAACCTATTTAAACTTTTCATTGTGGATAGACTTTTAGAGAATATTTTAATCTCTGAGAATATTATATATATATATTTGGTGACTCTGTGGTCACTCCTGAAAGCCTTACTGCATTGGCCAAACACTACCATTTGTATTAATATTAATTTCACTCAGTATAATTGGGTACCCTTGCAAGATCCTTACAGTAGCTGGTTTTGGAGTATCTGGTGGCAGTGTAACTACCTTATAGTTTGGACAGAAGGGGACATAGCTTGTAAATCTGCACCAGTCTTTCCCAGGTGTGCGTGTGTGTGTGTGTGTGTGTGTGTGTGTGTGTGTGTGTGTGTGTGTGTGTGTGTGTGTGTGTGTGTGTGTGTGTGTGTGTGTCTGTGTATGAAAATCAAATGTCAAAGATTGTGTGTATCAGCTGCTTGGAGCATGGACATGAAGCACTGATTTCACAGAGAGGGTGCTGGAGGACTTGGCTTTGACACTCGGCTGAGAGCTCATCTGATAGCTATGCCAGCGGGGAGTCTTATCGGGGACCTGGAGGGAGACAGAGAGAGACACCCAAACCACAGACTGAGTGTGTTCCCTGTGTGCTCTTAAGGAAAACTGTGCTTGATGCAGAGAGCTGGATTAAGAAATATTGTGTGTATATATTTTTGTTCCAAGTGAGCGTCCCTCTTCAGTGTCAGCAGTGAGGATTCAGGCTCTTTGGTTACTGGCCAAGAGGGGGGGATGTCCCAAGAATTATTTTTCTCAAGCCAATTTCCTTTTTGAATGGTGAGGGAATCATTTATGACTATTTTCTTTGAGTGACTAACTTTGCTACTTTTGCTATTATTTACATACTTCTTGGTAAAGTGTATTTCACACAACTTGAGCAATATCCTTGCATTTACTTTGATGTTAAGAATACTTGAATCTAGTTTGTCAGATGCTATAAGAGTATAATTTGATATATTTTTGTTTTATTTTTGATATTATACCTATGTAACCAATCATGTATGGAATTTATGTGTTTGCAAGCTTTGATTTTATATAGTGATCAGCCTTGACTGCCACTCATTAAGTGTTATATTACAGTGCATTTTGACACAAGCTAGATGTTTATCTTAATGGTATCATTCAAGAACAACCTGAGTAGAGTCATTATGTTTGCTTTCTCTTTAGGTACACAGCACTTGAATTAATCTTCTGATCAGATGAGCCACATGTTTAATTATAATAATTTCACTACAAAGGTAATTGTTATTTATCCATATTAGCAATGACATAGAAAGCTAAGGGTATGCTTTGTTCTTGTAGTTTCCATTTTTGTTAAGTTCACCTAGTTCTATGTAGGAAATTTACAGTCTTACAAAGTCCTTCAATTTTTCAGTTTCCATACATATTATAATTGTATTCACCACTTTTCAATTACAGTAATTACTGTTTAAATTGGCATAATTTAAATAAGTTGAGAAGTGCATGCTTATTTATGTAATTTTACTTTGGTAGATCAGGATAATCAGACTGGGCACACAAACCCCCTTTTCAGCAGCAGCCCAGGGAGAAAAGCTTCACATGGCTATACAATTCCAATAGACATAATTATATAACTATATAATTATAATATATACAGTAGATATTGTGTCTGTTATGGATACATACATACACATACATAGATGGACAACCTTTTTGATTTGGTTATGGAGTATGTTGATTTATAAATATGTACAGTCAGAATAAAAATACATTAGGTACCTATATGGAATAAAGAACTAAAACATGAATTACCCACAGTATATCTGGTAATTAATTTGCTATACAGATTTATATATCTGCATGGGTTTCTTTCCAAGTACATGTAGTAGGGAGTCAGTCCAGGTAGCTTCTGACTAAAGGTGTGAAAGCTGAATTTCAGCTTAACTTGAAGAAGGACATTGACAGATCCAAGTGTCTCTTAGATAATGTTTGAGATGTAGTTTAAAAGTTTGTGTTTCTTTAATTTGCTTGAGGGGAAGAAGTATTTGTTTCCAAAGGTTGGAGACATTGCTTGAGATAAGAACATCTTCAGCTGTGTTTTGAAATTTGCTTATGGTGAGCAGAGACTTATCTAGAGATCTTAAATTTCTGCTTTGGTTATAGAGCTGGATTAGAAATTTGAGGGATAGCTATTTCCTTGGGTCATGTATTAGGTTATGTATGATTAACAGCTGGGATAGATGAATGATTTTGAGATGTTTAATTCAATTTAGTGTTTTGAGAGCTTAGCAATGGAGGATGCTGTAGGGAGTATTTGTGTCATATTTTGCTCTAGTTTTGTTGTCTCAAGAACTAGCATGTTGGAGAGAATCTGGGAGACATATAGTAATGTGGGTATTAGATAAATTCATGCAACTGTTTCTCTGGCTTCAATTGTGAAGTATGGTTTTACCCTGTACAGCAGGCCTTGATTTTCATGTATCTTTTTGACTACTGTTTGGATGTGGGGAGAGGGGCACATGTCATATTATCATCTGTAGTAACACCCAGAAGCTTAGAGTGATAAACAACTTCAGTATTGGCAGTGGTGGCTGGTGACTTCAAATCAAAGGGGGGAGGGCTGCAGGAGACAGTTGAATGGGTGGGGCCAATGGGAAGGGGGTGGCCAACTATAAAGGGGTAGAGGTATGGTACAGTGGGATCAATGCTGGCCATGCTTACCAATTTACATGAAATAAATGCTCCGTCACTATGGCACATGCTGAATACTCTACACAGCATGTTGTTACATGTATATACAGGTTATTATTATTATTATTATTATTATTATTATTATTATTACTATTATTATACCCAGTTGTACTTTCCCAGTAATCAGACATCAGTATTACTTGACATAAGATTACTGAATACTGTAGCAGGATGTTAGGTCCTGTAGGAAGAGGGAAATGACATAAGTTGTACCTGCTACATGAAAATAATATCCAGTTGCTTGAAGTGATACGACATTTGGATGTAAGTCTTACATAGATCCTGTAACAGTCCTGACCTTAATATTGCTGATATTTCTATATATGTATGATAATCCTGTTCTTAGTATTTTTGATTTACCTTTACATGTAAACAAAATGTATTAATTTTAGAAATGAATAAAAACAGCACTTATGTATATGGTGCCATTATAGGTTAAAGTACTTCAAAATATCAACCATAGAATAACAACACAAAACATAAATACTTTATGGTATAGAAAGATCAAAAATGTTTCATGCGACAAACCATCTCCCGGATATACTATCCTTCTGTGCAGGACTAGCTTAGTCCTGCACGGAAGTGGCCATTTAGGAGGATGACAGCAGCGTGCCATGCATATTAATGAAGGCGCACTGCCTGAGCTCTTAATCTTACATGGAGCATGTAAGAGTGCAGGGGGTGTGTCTGAGAGCTCTACACTCCCCTGCAATGAAGATCAGCAGATAAGTCCAAAAAGAATGAGCGCGACCGCTCGTAGGTGTATGCATACCCTCAGCAACATCTCCCCATGTGTACAAGAGCAATAGTTAAAACAACAAATATAAAGATGTTTTTATGAAACAGATGACATTTAACCATAGGTGCATGGGTATGCCCATCACTTAGCTACAGTTATTGCAGCTTAAATGGCACAAGAGGATAAAAAGCAAGATATATGCAAATGAAGCAGTACAGCAATAGTGTAGTGGGCAGAGCATTCACCTTATGAGCAGTCATTCCCGGTTTGAGTCCCACTGCAACATTTTCCATGTCAAATCACTTTATGATCAATATTTCTAGTTGCATAACATATGAAATAACATATATTTGTGAACTGGAGTACTGCATTAAATGCAGATGTGAGGTGTCAGTCTCATAATGTTGCAATGTCAGCAGATAATTACATGTGCCCCATACAGTATATGTACACAGGAATCAGTGATACAAATGTAAGGTAAAATGTGTAATGAATGATAACTCCATACAGCTTCTAAATCACCCACCTTCCTACGAACCATTAGACATTACTGTCTAAATTAGTGCAGTGGTAAGTGGTAGTAAGCACTAGTAAGCAAGCGTATGCATAATTAAGCAGTAGTAAGCATGAGTAAGCATATATAAGCACTAGTAAGCGGGTTTAAGCACGTTTGTGTGGGGGTAAGCAATGCGCACACAGGTTAAGCAATACTGAAGCTAACTCTCTGTAGGCATATGCAACCAGAGGTTAGCAATGCTTACCTTCGCTCAAACCCACGTAAACCCACTTACAAGTACTTAAAAGTGCCTTTATCACTCTGTATGCAACAGCCGGTGTTCTGGCCAGAAACAAAACAAACAGCTTTTTCAGGTTTTGAACCCAGGACCTTGTACACTATAGTCACAGTAGTTAACCACTAAGCCATCACAGCAGTACATAAAATTGAGGTATCACCAAACAAATCCACACTATAGTAAAATCAAACTGAACATGTGAAAGGAATTTATATAGTCTAATTATTTATAACCTACTACATAACATAAATATGTGAACTGGAGTACTGCAGTAAGCCCTAGATGTGAGGTGTAATTGTAATAAAGTGTTGAAGTCCCCTAATAAACACAAGGACCCCATACAGTGTACATACACATGAATCATGGATACAAGACATATATATAACATGTAATGAAAATAAACAGCTTTTTCAGGTTTTGAACCCAGGACCTTGTACACTATAGTCACAGTAGTTAACCACTAAGCCATCACAGCAGTACATAAAATTGAGGTATCACCAAACAAATCCACACTATAGTAAAATCAAACTGAACATGTGAAAGGAATTTATATAGTCTAATTATTTATAACCTACTACATAACATAAATATGTGAACTGGAGTACTGCAGTAAGCCTAGATGTGAGGTGTAATTGTAATAAAGTGTTGAAGTCCCCTAATAAACACAAGGACCCCATACAGTGTACATACACATGAATCATGGATACAAGACATATATATAACATGTAATGAATAATAAATCAATGCCAAAAAGCAAATATAATGCAAAGCAAATATTAAGCAAACCAAGCATTGCACAGGCCAGCTTAGTAGGTGTTAGCAATGTGTAGGCCAGCTAACTCAAGTTGCCCATTGGTATACCCCTTTAAACAATGCCAGCCTTAGATAAGCAGATTTGACCATAGCTCAGCCTTTTCAAAACCATCTAATCATGGCAAAGTGTGAGAAATCGGCCCTATTTAAAACCAACAGGCAGGAATACATCTCATAACTGACTGTAGCTTCCCCTTGCAGGCACCACATCTGGAATGGGAAAGGGAGTGCACTTTCGGGTGCAGCGCTGGGGCATCCAGGAGTCCAGAGTCATGGCAGGACTCCTTGTCAAAGACCATCAGCAGAGACTGCTGCATGGCCAGTACTAGGTTCCCAATGTAAAGCATAAGCCTGGGACCGCCTGCTTAGACCTCAACAGTGCCACTGGCATACCCTGAACTGGTGAGCAGGTCAGGCATCACTATGCTGACCTGAAGCAGTGAAAGGGGATCTCTTGGATCAGTGGATCCAAGAGGCTAAGACAACAGGGGTGGTCCCAGTACTGTGTAAGTATCACTCCACTACGTGTTTAATAAATGCTAGCTCATGTATATTATGGACAGGTATGGCTAAATATTCCTCTTATGCCCTTCACAGTGGCAAGTGAGTGGGTTGTGAGCCAGGAGGCCCATGGATTTCGCTTGGGGAGGTTGTGAAGTGAGTCAGATTAGTAATACTCATGCATATACTGTCATAGGAAATAAATCTAACAGTATTAGTAAGTTAATTGCTTATATAAAACCTGTATTGTTTAAGGCAATTATTGAATACACCAGAGAATATGGCAGGAAGAGTCTCATATAGGTTGTATGTAAATAAAAGCATACTAGCCTGACAATGAAGGTCTAACTGCTGTACTGCATGTGTTTACTCTGGCACCATATGGTAATGTAGATTTGCAATCACTTAATAGTACAGTTGTATTAAGCACTGTTACCCACACTGTGCAACATAAATAAAAAAATGTGTAGAAATGTCTGTATATGAATGGTGTAATCCCCAGAGGTCAGCTAGTACAACTGAGAGAGACATAGACAGAAAACAGTGAAAAGACAGACAACAAAATCCAAATAGCGCATGCAACTAAGACATGAACTGTTGTATTTTTAGCACACACAGCCATGGTTCAAATCCTGGGAGTGGTAGTAGTCTGCATACATAATCATACCCCACAAGTGTACAGATATGTCCAGAATGTCCAGTAAATTAGCCCATATCTGCTGCCTGTCACTGTGTCCCCCTGGGAAATCAGTGGGATGATCCCAGACGTATAGGCTGCAAACAAGAAATACAACTGATTGTCACACATCTATAAGAACAAACCTGTCACTCTAGCAACTCCACAAATTGTTTTGAGAGTAATAAGTCATATGTCCCATTTACACTCCCATGTTGTCAAGCTGTGACACAGAGTGTGTACAGTAACAGAGTGAGATGTAAGTGCATAATACTAATTTGAAATATGGTACTTTGTGTGGCAACATTCAGGTAGTGCTGACAAACATTGCTCCTACAGGTCCGTCAGATATGAACACTGTGCCCAGAAATAAAAGAGTGATACCTTGTACTGGTACTGTTTACTTTGGTATTGTATGGCATTGTTAGTGTTGCAGTTGCACTGAATAATAAGGTATTACTCATCACTGTCACCCACACTATGCTACATAATCTAACTGTTCTAGAAATCTCTGCATAAGAGTGTTGTAAGTCACGTGAAGGTTGAAGAGGGCAATATTCTACATATGTCCCAGTTCACCTGCATGTGGGCAAGACATGGCCAGAGTCCATGCAAAAAGAGATGGACAGGTATGTATATAACATCAACCTGAATCTGGAAGCATGTAGAAACAGTTAGTCAGTATTAACAAACAATTCCTCCACAGGTATACCAGGTGGTGAGATGTATACGGCAGGTAAAACCAGTTCATGTATATAGTTGTCGACAGCCTTATCACTGTCCAAACTAAGGCAATAGGGTAGTGTAGTAATACTTGTAAGGTACAGATAACAGCACTGACTAGGAAAGTAATGCGAACAACAGGAATATACTAGTTGTTAATTTACATCTTTCTCCCCCCCACCATATCTCCAACAATACACTAAACACCAACTCAATTGGCAGGCAACGTGATGACTTCACTGTAATGTTGGGACAAATGTCCTATTGTTTGATAATTATTTAAATCTGTTTCTATGCATGTGTTATGTTGAAATACTCCAAAATTTGTGGCATGGTGCCATCAATGTACCTGCATGCTGTTGATATTACCACAGTGGTCCGATATATGTATGTGTTCTGTTTTGTTATGCAACTGTTCCATATCTGGTGTCTGGG